>NC_082663.1:77543030-77846060 GCF_025265405.1 Mesoplodon densirostris
CTGCCAATGTAGAGGACACGGGTTCGAGCCCTGGTCTGGGAGGGTCCCACATGCCGCGGAGCAACTAGGCCCGTGAGCCACACTACTGAGCCTGCGCAGCTGGAGTTTGTGCGCCGCAGCAAGAGAGGCCACGACAGTGAGAGGCCCGCTCACCGCGATGAAGAGTGACCTCTGCTCGCCGCAGCTAGAGAAAGCCCTCGCACAGAAACAAAGACCCAACACAGACAAAAATAAATAAATTAATTTTTTTAAAAAAATTTAAAAAAAGAAAGAAATAGTCCTTGAGCACATTGTGGAGATAATGTACTGGCCTAAGCATTTTTCAAGATTAAAAAGATGTTGACAAAAAGCTTATAATCTAGAAAGGGGGATAGGAAGATATACAGATAAGACACAAAGAAGAACTCCTATGTACTTTGGAGAGTTGTTGGAATAGAATTCAGCTCATCATAACCTAAAGTAATACAGTTTCTCCTTACTTTGGAATGACCTTTAAGTATCCTATATTATCTTGTTCTAAAAACTGTATCTTCAAGAAATGGCAAACTTCTCCTGGGGCCACTGATAGAAAGAAGATCATCACCATTAATAATGGTGCCTCCCTTAAACACAGGACCTAGCACACAATTGGTACTCAAAAAAATCTTGTTTGAATGAGTGTCTGAATGAACAAATACCATGGCAACATGTTAATGGGTAATAGATGAGATTCCTGTGGTCATGTAATGTCAGGTTTTTTTTGTTTTTTTTTTTTTTTTTTTTTGCGGTATGCAGGCCTCTCACTGTTGTGGCCTCCCCCGTTGCGGAGCACAGGCTCCGGACGCGCAGGCTCCGGACGCGCAGGCTCCGGACGCACAGGCTCAGCGGCCATGGCTCACGGGCCCAGCCGCTCCGCGGCATATGGGATCCTCCCAGACCGGGGCACGAACCCGTATCCCCTGCATCGGCAGGCGGACTCTCAACCACTTGCGCCACCAGGGAGGCCCGTAATGTCAGTTTTAAAGATATCTCTAAACCTTGTCTATGACAAGTTATTTCTCTACAGGTTCACAGGGAGCCACCTTGCTCCCTCAGGTAGCCCTCCGAGGCTTATCAGTAGCATCATTTACACAGCTCGCATTGTGTGTGATGAAATCCAACCTGGCATCTACCACACCTTCAGTTTTTCAGCATAAAACAAAGTGCAGCTTCCCCCACAGAGCATCCTGATTAAACAAATTAACTATGGTGCTGCCTGCAAACACACACTAGAGTGCAGGAAATGAACAGATACAATGGCCAAGTCTGTATTTAATTTTAATTAAATTTCATTCTGTAGCTCAATTAATCCACATCTCCAAATGTCAGCAGGACTTAGGCAAATGGAGTGACATCTGTTGCACTGCACAGGACTATAAAACCTTCACTGCATGCTAGGTCTCTGGAAGCACACCAGGAAAAATGAAATATCTTTATTAAGTGTGGAGCAATGTGTAGAAGTCTAACTCACGGTCTAATGAAAGAACATAAACTAGGAGAGAAAATTAGACTAAGAGTGCGAGTGGTTACGGGCATGGCAAATATTGCTCAATATACTGCCTTGTGTTACTTATTGTTTTAAAGTTGCATTTGGCTTTATAGCTGTTTCCTTTCATATTTACCTAGTGGGTTTCCCAGTTGCCCAGGTTGGTTTTCTTTTTTTAAACTGACACAGATTTCTTTCCTGAGAAAAGGGAATTGGTGAAGTAGGGGTGATCTTTCTGCATAAAATATGGAGAAGACCACATTTGCTATGCAAGGTCATTTGTTACAGGAAGCCAGAGGTGGAGCAGAAAGAATGTGGGGTTTGACAAGCTAGATTAAAATTTTTGATCTGCCACTTAAATATCTGATTAGAAGGTTAAAAGAAAAAAAACCCAAACATTATTAATTAGTGAGACTGTTCCCAGCCTGACAATGACTGGTTTTGTGAAATGTTTTTGTAGTGTTTTTAGAAAATGTCAATGTGATCTTTACTGTTGGATGACAAGAAATAGATGAATCTTATTACAATAAATTTGTTTAGCATTATGTGTCAGACACTGTGCTAGAATTGGAAACATAATGCTGAGTAAGACATGGTCCCTTCAATGGAGAAGGGAGTGGAACAAGGAAAAAATAATCACAAAAAAATGTGACAAACTCCTATCAAATAGAGATGCCCCAATTATTAGACAAACCCTAGAAAAATGCCAAAAGCCTAGGAGTGGGTGCTTGTCTCCTATGAAATGGCCCTAAAGGATGGATGGGATTTGAGCAGAAAAATAGCAGGGAGAGAGCAGAAGGAAAAGTAGGTGCAAAGAAAGGGTAGGGAAAGTAATTTGTTTTCTAGTTTGGAAAAAAAGTTCAAAGTACTAGAGAGAAACTAAGATAGGAGGTGAAGAGAGAAAGGTACTTGGGTCAGACTGGCTGATGTTATATGTACTGTGAAGGTCTCAGGATTGGATCCTGTAGGAAATGGGGAATCTCTGAGGGCTTTGGACCAGGGAGCACATGACCAGATCTGTGTTTGGCAGTGCAGTCTTCAGAAACCCACATCCTCCATCCTGGTTTCTCAGAGCTAAGGTGAGATTTTTGGCCTCATCTAATACATTGTTTTATTTCTCAACTGTTCAGAGCACAGCTGTGGAACAGGAGTGCTATTTATTGGGCCACCTTAGAATCCTCAACAGTGAGGAAGTAGACTTTTTGGCCTTCATTCTGGTGTTTGGGACCATCATAGACCCAAGAAGATCCCTGTTGAGGATCAGCCACTAAATTTATGTAAAGCCCTCAGAAAGGAAGAGGCATAAAACCCGGGAAACGTAACCAAAGGAGGAAAACACTGGACTAAATAAAGAGGGGCTGACCACAGAGGAAGTCCAGGTTTCTGTTCATCCAAGAAAGAAAAGGCAATAAAAGAAAGGCTTTCATCACCTCCGTAATGGCTGTGATTCAGTAAGAGGGAGATTGCCTGCTGACTTTGAAATTCAGAATATCAGAAATGTTGATGTTACCTTAGAATAGCAGTTTGATGGTTTTACTAAATATGGGCCAAGTAGGATTTTGGGGGTTGGTTTGAGAGCCTCTAATTTAGTGTAGCGTCATTACAAGAATAATATTTTGCTGCCCTTTTAAGAAAAGCCATCCTTACTTTAAATGATTTAGAAAAAAATTCTCAAACAACTTAATTGTAAATTGGAGACTGACTGGAATGATACAAAAACATGTATAAGCAGAAACAGAAAGATTTTAATTTAAGTGGAAAGAAGCTAAAGATAGAGTGGACAGTCTAGCATTCTCACTTAAAACATTAATGTTGAAGACTGAGGAATCTTACATAAACTAATAATCTATAAAATTTTTTCCACTATGTGTGAATATTTTGGGAGGGGAAATAAAGCTTCTTTGTATTTTGCCATACTTTGTATTTCTCTCAGATTTTCTTTTTTGTCTTTCATAAATTTGTCTTTATTCTTCTCTTTTTCATATGTCTATCTAAAATTTTAACTCTCTTCTAATTTTACATTTTGATTTAAATTATGTGCTTACTCAAAATAGTATAACACTTTAGAAAAGATCATTTTTTTCTATCAACATAGAAGGTGGACTGAACCGGACGACTAAACTTCAATATATTAATTATTAAAAACTTACAGATAACAGAATAAGGAATTTGACTCTGGCAAACTCTTCAAGAAAAATGTTCTAGTTCTGCTATGGCTACAGTACTGAATTTTAAAATCAGTATATGAAGATGTGGTACTGAAATTTATCTAATAAAAATGTATAGGAAATAATAATTAGCCTAAAACTATCTCATGATCCTATCTAGTGGGACACTGAATTGACATGTGGTTCCTAGCATATTAATGAATTTGAAACAGGAATCAATAATGTACCACTAATTTAATCAGGGTTAAAGTTGGTTTTATTCCTGCCAGAAAGACAATGAGACATATTGATATTATAATAGTCTAAATATGTAAAAGTGAAGAACTGACATTGTAAAAAAACTTTAATTGAGTTAATGAGTTAAACTGCCTCTAACAATCAATCTTAATGTATAATGTGAATAACTACATAAAGTATTTCTGGCTTTTTGTTTGCACTGAGTTATAAGTATTTTATATACAAAATTGGTATAAAAAATTGGAATTTAGAAATGCTAACCTATACTACTGAATGCTTACTACATTTTCCAAGGACCTGGAAAAGATAATACCTAACTATGAAGTTGTGTGATTCTATCAAGAATGTTTTTAAAAAATGAAATTGATTGACACTAACCTAACTTATTTAGTTGAGGTTTTTCTTGAAGTTGGGAACTCTGAGTTTAGAGCTCAAAGTTTCTTGCAGCACTGAGGGTCCAGGAATTTAGGCAACTGGTATTTATGATAGTTTTTCATTGGTAGAAATAATTTCTGTGTTGAACAATCTTGAATGATCACTATTTCTTGTCAGGTTTTTGATAGTAAATGAAGTTAAAATATACCTTTTTAGATACTAAAAGTTAGATATATATATAGTTAAATGACAATTACATTTTCCCCAAATTATCTGAATAATTTTTTCAATTTTGTTCCCACATATGTGGGCCTCTGAATGGGAAGTCACTACATACATTATAGATTTCCCCCATCTCTTACCCTTAGTTTTTTCTCTAAGATGGAAACCAAATGGTCACATAATATAAATAAGCTATTTCAATATCATTCCTTTATTTTTATCAAAATAAAATATAAAATTTTACCTCATCAGAATTTTATACATGAGCCAAGGCACCTAAAGGGCAGGTTTCATAAAGCACCTATATCGTAATTAATTAATGAACCATCATAAAGTATTAATTAGTAACAGGCTCTAAGAAAAATTTATAAAAATTTCTAGACGCTCATATATTCTTAAATAAATACTATTTATACATCACAAGGTATAGTATCCAAGTAGGCTGCTTAGGAGATATCAAGAGAGCAATATGAACTACAAAAATCTCAAAATAAGATCAGCAAAGTTTAGTGAGACAAAGCAAAATTTAGAGAGGTTTGAAAGTCTATCTTGGTCTTGATTTTGCCCTTCTACTAGAAATCCATTGCTTGACAATCCACTCAAACATGAAGGACAGTGAAAGAATGAGTGTGGCACAATATATAAAACACTGTGGAAAGAGTAGGGTTGACATGGAGTATTGTAATGGTATAGAGTCACAAACATTTAAAACGGATTTGATCTTAGAAATCACCATAGACCAATTATATCATCCATCATTCCTCTCCCTCTTTCCTTCATACTTGTCCTATCCTATCCTATTCCATCCTATCCTCACTCCATCATATCCCTTCCCTCCCATTTCTCTTTTCACCTTCCTTCCGCTTCCTTGTTCTCTCCTTCCTTTCTATACTGTTTCCTACCAAATGCTCATTATTTGCTAGGCATCATGCTAGGTACCGAGGGAAGATAGTTAAGATCGGGTACCTGTCTTTAAAGAGCATATCACCGCCTTGATAGGAGGGCCAGTAAAGTATCTAAACAGATAATTGTCATTCAATGCGATAATTATAATGAAAGTGAAGGGAAGCCTGCAGAAGTGCACCTAAAATCAGAAGGCTCACTGGATAGGAGATTCCTGAGATGCATCTTAAAGCATGAGGAGGATTAACTAGGAGAAAGGAATGGAGAAATATGGTTTAGGCCGAAAGGACAACATGAATGAAGACCCAGGGGACAGAAAGCATCAAACAATATCTGTACGAGAAACTCAGTCTGCACAGCCACATTTGGTGGCCTGGGGAGTGACAGGATTAGTTTTATATTTTAGAAAGTTCATGCTGACAGCAGAGTAGAAGGTGGATTTAAGTAGAATGAAACTGGAGTTCGGAAGACTAGTTGGGGGCATTTTTCTACTGGATTCCAGGTGAGGGATGATTAATGCCTAGTGGTTATAAAATAAAGAACATTAAACAACATGCCTGGTAGATACAGAATCAAACCCCAGGTTTATCCACTCC
Organism: Mesoplodon densirostris; assembly: GCF_025265405.1. Lineage (NCBI taxonomy): Eukaryota > Metazoa > Chordata > Mammalia > Artiodactyla > Ziphiidae > Mesoplodon > Mesoplodon densirostris. The sequence continues at coordinate 77,549,036 of NC_082663.1, forward strand.
TAGTCCAGAACTCTCTGCTGTACCAGAAGCACCATTTCTTATCCTGTGGTAAAACTGAAACATTTTTGTTGTAGGCTCTTTTAAGTACATGTAAATCTGTGAAGGATAAATCTTTTGGGATGACCAGATTACTGAGCTCTGGGAGCTCAGCTCCAAAACTTGTACAGAGAGCAATTCAGTATTCACGTATCATGAGTATTTTGCATAATACATCAATCATTTGAATACAGAGATATGCCATTTTAGGGGAGAAGAAAAATCCAACCAGAGCCCTTAATGTCATATTCATTGTTATCAAATATTTGGAATCCATGCGAATATAAGCTTCTTGTTTCCAGAGGAAAGGGTGTGGGCCTTTTCCTGGTATCTCTTCATATGTAACATCCCAATGCTGCTACTTCTGATGCCCAAATAGCTGCTCCATTATACACCCCCCACTGCTGGTGCCACTGCAACATTTCAGGTAACGAGGTAAGGGGCACACTTGAGTTCTTTATGTGCCAAGAGGAGAAAAATTAATTTTCAGTGCTAAAAAGATGAGGCTGCTGGTGCAGACGGTCACTAACCACCACCAGCTGCTCCATAGATTCGGCATTTGGAAAAGGGAGCCCATTTCAAAATCAATAACATAACTTCAGGACATGAGACACTAAGCTGCATCAGTGTTTTGAGCAAGAAGATATGGTCCAAGCCATACTAAATAGCCGGATGATTTGACAAAAATATTGACAATTCAGTTTGTGCTCACATTATATTTCTAAATATCTCAGTACAGAGAAAAATCATAAATGTCAAAAATATTGTGCTTGCTTTAGTAGACTCATAAATAGACAAAATATACATCTATGAGATTTGTTTGCAAGATGGAAGGTTTAACAGAACATGGGGTCTTCTGGGTGGACATAGGGGGGAATGTGATAACGACATGCAATCTTCCTGAATTCCAACAGAAAGTCTAGTGAAATTTATACATACATACATACATACACACACACACACACACACACACACACACCATACCCAAAAGCATTTTCTTGTACTGTTTATGTCAAAGTACAGAAATATGAATTTTTTTTAAGTAGCATGAATGAAGAGTGTAAAAGAAAAAAAACAAAACACCACCCTTAAATCTAATCATCTCCCTGTCTCAGCTTCATGGATCCAGAGCAGTGGCTCTCAACTTTGTCTGCCCATTAAAATCACTGGGAAGCTTTTAAAACAACCAGGACCCACAGCTCCATCCTTAACCAATGAAGTCAGAATCTCTAGAGCTTCATTCTCGCTGGTGGGCGGGAATTAGGTATTGGTATTTTTTTCACGTTTCCCAGGTGACCCTAATGTGCAGCCAGGGTTAAAAGTTCCTTCTATGTCTGGATCTCTCAACCTCAGCACTACTGACATTTTGGGGCAGGTAATTCTTTGTTGTGGGAGCTGCCCTGTACATTGTGTTATGTTTAGCATCCTGGCCTTTACTCTCTAAATGCAATAACAACCCATTTTCCCCAGTTGTGAGACAGGCTGGGACATGGGACGTTTTGCCACAGCGCTTACACCTGGATGAACAACTCCTTGAGCAACAAAATACAAAGAAACTATAAAGAACTAAAAATAACTGTGTCCATGCAACAAAATACAAAAAGACCAAAACCCCAACTGCCACTTCTCAGGAGCTGGAAGAAAAGCAGGGTACTGCGAATGTACCCTGCACACAGCACCAACAAGGAAGGGGGTGGGCAGACCACCTAAAGCCATCCCTCCAGCCCAACCCCTAGATCCACCCCTCCGCTCACCCCGTATAAGGAACCAGCTCCCCACGCCCCCCCACCCCCCACTTCACGGAGCGAGCGAGGGAACTTGTTACTTGTTTTTGCTCCCTTGCGCTGCAGCATGAGTCCCAGTAAAGCCTTGCCTGAATTTCTTGTCTTGCTTCTTATCAATATCTTTTGATTAAGGAGTCCAGGAACCGTGGTCCGGTAACAGTTGTTACAACGAAAAATGGCTCCAAACATTGATGACTATCCCTTGGGCGGTGGGAGGGCAAAATTAGCCTAGATTAAGAACCACAGTTTTAACGGGGGAAATCCCTCTTTCCCTTCTCTTAACTAACTCTTAGCAGCTGCTGTATGGATGTCTCCCTGTGGTCAACATGTTGTGCTATTTTGCTGTCTTCAAAACTGCCTGCCCCTTACTTGGCCCCCTGTTCTCCCAATCTGCCAAATCTGACATAATCAACTACCAAGAAGTCTTCCCCAAAGCTTCCACACCATCCTGACTTTCTCTTCCGTCACCTCAGCTTACCTGCCACCAGACTGTTAGCAGGCTGCTTCGCAAATATGCTTGTCTCTTCTGGTGGAAGACATTCTCAATCAGACTATAATCCCACTGAAGGAATAAAGGAGCTGCCTTTTGCTTATTTTAGAATCACAGAATTTTTTAAATGGAAGGTTTTTAAAGATCATCTTGTACTTGACTTTACCAGGTAATATATGACAGTGTCAGAAACAACTTAATACAACAACAGTTCTCCCAGTTAAAATTCCAGGTGGAATTTTTTGAGGGATTGAAGCTTATTTTAAAATTTACATGGAGGAGTACAGTTATATATAGCTAAGTACACCTTAAAAAAGGACTTGTCCTGCCATATATTGAGATGTACAATAAAGCTCTAAAAATAAAAATCATAGGAATTGGCACAAAAACAGACAAACTGATGAATTGAACAGAATAGAGAGCTCAGAGGCAGATCCAAGAATATATGTGCACTTAATAAATGAGTAAAGTAGCACCTCAAATCAATTTTAGCTGAGGAAAAAGGAATGATCAACTAGGAAATCTTGTACAGCTAATCTTCTTGGTATGAAATATTGAAATTCAAAGTTACTGTTTGATTTTCTCACATCATTTTAACTCTTCATTTTTTGTTTTGGCACTTTTATCCTCAAAACCAAGTTGTTTCTTAGCTGGCTGCTTAATAAAATGCAACCTGTCTCTTTATTGTAAGAAATGTTTGTAAGAATGACCAGTGACAGGCAAGTAACTTTGACTTTAATTTTCACTGTGAGGAAAGCAAATTTCAAGGTAAACAGTTGTCTATTTAAAGGAAAAGAAAATCATAGGGAATATTTTCAAATGAAAATATAAAAAGTACAAAGTAGAAAAGAGACACAAGGTGTAAAAATTCTGGGGGTGGAGAGAGGGCGTGTAAAATGAAGAAAGCACCTAAAATAGAAGCGAAGGGAAGCCATAAAATATAACGATTCTCAACAAAGCAGAAGAATGCAATAATTACCTTCAGAGGATTGAAGCTTGAAGGAAATAATGTAAACAGTCAAGACTAAAAGGCAGGAGTAGGAAGGAATTCTAAATTCAGAGACTATCTTTAAATCTGAGCTGAATGGTTATTACACTAAAAAATTTTTTATTACATTTTGGATGAGTAATAACAATACTACTTTTGATTTATGGAACATCTTTATGCCAGTGATTCCAAAGTGCTCAGAAAATATCTTGTGACAGATATTATTGCCTTTTAACAGATGGAGAAATCGAGGTTATGTAGAGCTTGAGTGACTTGTTCATTGTCACAATTAATCAACGGTAATGCTGAAAATGGAATTTAACGTTCTCTGTTATCCAGTGTAGAGACTGTTTTCTGTCTCATGTTAAATGATCCATAATTAACTTACTATGGGAATAAAGGACATTCTTAAAAAATAATTATGAAAGTCATGTCTTGGTTAAGATTCATGCTCATGTTATATTATTAATAAAGGCATAAAATTACCCACATCCTTAAATGTTTTTAGAAAAATCTAACTTGTTATTTGAAGACTAATGTAGATATGGCAAAATTTCAGCAGCAAAGGGCAAATTCAGAGATGTTTTAACTAAAAAAAATTTTTTTATTCATTCATTATTCACTAATAATTTATTTAACTGTCTTCTTAATGAGCTCTTAGCAAGACCAATCAGTATTTTAAAAACAATTACTTCCAAACTAAAAATTAACCTTATATGTAGCTTGTGAATTTGAAACTCAGCACACCTTTTTGATGTACTAAAGCATTCACAAGAAGAGAGTCGTTACCAATTAAACACAAACATGACTACTTAACACCTAATTTGGCACTGCAGGAATAACCTGATTTTCTAAGTGTTTATTGATGGAATCTAGTATTGATATATTTTTAAGCAAGGAATCCAACCACTTATTCATTTACATACTGACTACAAATAAGTGATCATTTATGGACTGCACAGTCTACTGATGCATAGTTCTTCATCTGGATCTGACATACACAGAAAACAGTGACGTTTAAAATTACCCTCCCAAATAAACTTATATCATAAAATTGATATAAAAAGTTATATATTCAAGCTGAGTTACCAGTCACTTCCTTATTTGATATTTTTCTCTTCTCAGACCTTTCACGTTCTCAAATTTTCTATAGTTTCCCAATATCTAATTATAACCGCTCTTTCTTTAATAAAGGTGTCACCTTGACAGAATTGTGTTCTGAAAGTATAGGAAGAGGCTGCCATTCTTTAGAAAGTTTGCAGACATCCTGGCCTATGTCGTCCCACTGTGAATTGGTCCAAATAATACTTAATTGTACCTTAAGACACTGTACAAGAAAGCTGCCACCAAACAGAATTCTCTCTGTTCTAACCATCACAGCATGCTGTCTTAGCCTGGACCAATCGTCCTGAAGACGGGGTATAAGCTTAACTCCTTTAGACACGATATATTTAGTGTCATTTCTATAGCAAAAATTCATCAGTACCCTCCCTTCCCTTATCTCTACTGAGTAAGTACAAACTTGGAGCTTGTCATTCAATTCTGTCTACAAACTGGATTTAACACAACTTTTCACTACTAATATATGCCAGTCAAGGTGTGCTATTTTGCCATTCTTTAAATACATCTTGCCCTTTTTTTTTTTTTACCTTTTGCTTGAAAAGCTGTTTGCTAATAATGGCTCCTGAACTGAAATGGTCCTTCTCTCAGATGCACTTGATCAGCCCCTTCATCTTTCCATCTCTTCCATCTCCCTGGCCCTGCTTTCCCTTAATTCTGTAGAAACACTGTGTGACTTTTACTAAATGTATCATGTATTAATTTCTAGATGGCTATTTGTGTGCAAGTCTCAATTTCTCTTACTGGACTGTGACCTTCCTGAAGGCAAGTCTCTATCCTGTACACACGCTAGTGTTTCACGCTCACTGGCTGCCTAATACCTATTTGTTAAATGAATGAATACAGGAGAAGAAAAAAAATTAGAGGAATTATATAAGGTGGTCAAATTGTTGAAATAAATAAAATAAAAAGCTGCACATAAAATTTATATGAGGGCTTCCGTGGTGGCGCAGTGGTTGAGAGTCCGCCTGCCGATGCAGGGGACACGGATTCGTGCCCTGGTCTGGGAAGATCCCACATGCCGTGGAGTGGCTGGGCCCGTGAGCCATGGCCGCTGAGCCTGCGCGTCTGGAGCCTGTGCTCCGCAACGGGAGAGGCCACAACAGTGAGAGGCCTGCGTACCGCAAAAAAAAAAAAAAATTTACATGAACTTACAGCTCAGCCTATCTATTAAATAATTACTGACTTCTTCAAAGAGAAGATAACTCTAGAATATACATGTATTTAAGGCAGGATTTTTGTCTATTTAGTTCACTAACATATTCTAAGCACTTAAAGCAATGCCAAGCACACAGTAGGCATTTAATACATATTCATTGAATGAACAAATAAATATCAAAACCCAGTTATTTTAAAACATACTCTGGCTTTTTATATGTTATTTTTATTTTTACTCACCCTTAATTTCTTAACATTCCAGTTAAAGAAATCTAGTCCAATGTCATTTTCTTAAATATTACCAGGTAATGTCTCTAAGTGGAGATATTAAGAAAAACACAAAACTACCCATATTGAACATGAGTTTTGCATACTGAAATAGTTTGTCACAAAGAGGAAGCCTATTGAACTTTCTGGAACAGATAATATGGTTTCAGGTTGCCAGTGATGAAGAGCGCTACTGTCCATATGTTGCCCTTGTGAAAGGGTTTAACTAAAATTCATCAGCAGGTTTAAACTTCTCCAGCTCTTGCCCAAGTTTGACTGGCCTTGAGAAAGTTATAAAGACAGAAGAGTCCATTAGGTAATGACTAGTCGTGCTGGAGCTGATGGTATCACTTTTGATCCATTCCTCACAGCTCTTGGATAAAGCAGCCCTGTAATCATAGGCTTAGCCTTCTTAAATGTAGCACACAGAGACATGACCAGAAAGAGTAAGAAAAGCCAGAAGCTGGGGTTGAGGTGGAGGTTAGTTCATCCTGCTAGTTCTCAAGGAAACTTTTCCAAATCAAAAACTGCAAAGGTCACATATCAGCCAACACCAGAGAAAACCCACAGCAATTCAGAAAGCAAAGATGAAAACTATAATCAAATTCTGCCACCTGAGTGTCACATTGCCTAATGCACTGATAACAAAACAGAAACCCCTAATCAAGAAGTCAGCACGCCATTTAAGACAAGGGTAGATCACATGGAGTGTCAACATGGCTGCAAAGTCAGACTGAGCGAAATTCGGAGGGCTGACAACATTCATCTGTTCTTATCTTTCTTTCTGATTAGCAAACTTGGACAAGGTGGCAGATCAAGGCTCATGAACAGTAAATGTATGTGTGTACATGCTTGTTCGTGTGTGTGTGTGTGTGTGTTTATTTAACTACTATTTACTGTTCAAAATTCAGCTCAGCTAAATTCCTCAATAAGCCTTCACTGATTGCCATCCCCACCTCCTATGGATCCTTGTTCCTTGACAATCAGAACACGTGTACAGTGAGCAAATACCATAAATGATTAAGATCTGTTAATGTGCTGCTAACATCACTAATTATTAGAGAAATACAAATCAAAACTACAATGAGGTATCACTTCACACCAGTTAGAATGTGCATCATCAGAAAATCTACAAACAACAAATGCTGGAGAGGGTGTTGAGAAAAGGGAACCCTATTGCACTGTTGGTGGGAATGTAAACTGATACAGCCACTATGGAGAACAGGTTGGAGGTTCCTTAAAACACTAAAAATAGAATTATCATATGATCCAGCAATCCCATTACTGGGCATATACCCAGAGAAAACCATAATTCAAAAAGATACATGCACCCCAATGTTCACTGCAGCACTATTTACAATAGCCAGGTCATGGAAGCAACCTAAATGCCCATTGACAGATGAATGGATAAAGATGTGCTACATATATACAATGGAATATTACTCAGCCATAAAAAGGAACGAAATTAGGTCATTTGAAGAGATGTGGATGGACCTAGAGACTGTCATACAGTGAAGTAAGTGAGAAAAGAGAAAAACAAATATCGTATATTAACGCAAATATGTGGAACCTAGAAAAATGGTACAGATGAACCGGTTTGCAGGGCAGAAGTTGAGACACAGATGTAGAGAATAAACGTATGGACACCAAGGGGGGAAAGCGGTGGGGTGGTGGTGGCGGTGGTGTGATGAATTGAGAGATTGGGATTGACATGTGTACACTGATGTGTATAAAATAGATAACTAATAAGAACCTGCTGTATAAAAAATAAAATAAAATTCAAAAAAATAAAAAACTAAAAATAAAAGACCTATCTCTAAAAAGAAGAAGATCTGTTAATGTGTCAGTCTCCTCCTTTGGACTGTAGGCTCTTTGCAGGCAGGGACATGTCCTACTCACCTCTGTACCCCATTGTACCAGCAACCTAGTGGATGCTTCGCAAAGCACAGAGAGAAGAACAGAAGCTTTTGACCTAGACAGTGCCTGGTTGAAATCCTAGCTCCATCAGTGAAGGCCTGTGGCCTGGTGCTATGGCCAGTATTTAGGGAAATTGTTCCTCAACCCTCTGTTCTGCTTCTCCTCTGAAGTCATCCTTGGCTCTGAGCCTTACAGACCATAGGCCAGTCTCACATGTCCCTGTGCTCACCTTACATCCAGAATTCCAAATTTTCATTTGTCCAGAATAGGAGTTGGCACAAGCCCCAATTTTACTAGCCTTATATGCTGTAGAAAATACTTTATTTTCTCTGAGCCTCAGTTTCCTCATATGTTAAATGGGAATAATAATATCTCTACCTTGAACGGCTGTCATGAAGATGAAAAGAGATAATGTATATAAAGCCTCTGCCACCACTGCCTGGCACATAGCAGGCACTGAATAAACGGTAGTTATTATTAAACCACCATTATCACCTCTAGCTACAAATATATAGATCAGTCTTCAGACGACTCTTAGCTAGAATCAAAATACACACTGGTCTTTGCAGACACATACAAAGGTCTGAAATGTTACTTTGAAATATAAAAGATAGTCAGCACTTTACTAGATGCTTAAAAGCAAGCAAGTATTCTTTCTTAAATCCTGACATGCCAGATTTTATACCTTCTCTAATTATCATTTTATGAATAAAAATGGGCAGCTAATTCAGCTGCTGTATCTTCCTTCTGTTTGAAAAAAAAGCATAATTATTTTGAGGCACTGAGATATATGCTCAAAGCTTATTTGTTAAATCAAGATTTTAAAAAAAATTTACTATATATTCATACAAGAATCCTCTATATCACTCATGTTAAAATTTGAAGTGCCTGAGAAATGATGTACTAAAATAAGGCTTCTTCCTCTCAAAAATATATTTAGAAGCCAAAGAAAATTATTATATTAAGGACAACTCTGAATATCTTAGAATTTGTAAAATATCAGTTTCCCTCTCACTGAATTTCTAGAATTGTGTGCTAAATTTAAAAACATTTAGTAGTCATTACTAAATGACGAATTTAAAATTTTTTCTTACTGGTGGTGCTAGGCTGTGTCATGACGCCCAATGGTAACTCTGCCTGCCACCATACTCCTTGGGGTTACTATTCCGGGAATCTGGCAGATGTCTTTGAGATGTTCCTGTTCTTCGGGGCACTAGAACAGCATGGAGCCTCCTGATAAGGGTCAGAGTGACTCACAAGTTCACAATCTTACCAACTTTAACCAACATCACAAAGAGGAATGTTTAAGGACATGGCTATGCCTATTCCTTCTGCTTCCTTTGGTTGTCTTAAGTAAAGATTGTCTTTGGGGGAAGATGGCTAACGGCCCTGGGGTTAGCCCAACTCTGCTTTCACCTGAAGTTTCTAGAAGGAGGTACCTAAAATGATAGAAATTTAGAGAGTTCTAGCCAGAAGCAGTAAATGAAGCAGTGAGCCTGTAGGCAGTGGGTTTATCTCATAGTGATCTATAGCATTCCTCCAAACCCTTAAATGGCAACCATCTCAAGGATATGAAACATCAGCTCAGATGTTTTAGTTCTCATCTCGATTTGCATTAGCTTCATAACAAGAGGTAAGATTGTTAAAAATAGGACTGAGGCTGTTTTTAAGGGAAAAGTTATAAAGTAAAAATAATAAAATATAAATTTGAAATACAGATTCAGATGTACTCACAAGATAGCTACAATAAAGACTGAAGGCTGAAGACTGAAGACACTGGAAGAAACTTTTGCGTTGGAGAAATAGGTGTCTGTTTCACTAACCTGAATCAAGATATTCATGTACAGCTCTAGTTGCCAGTCTCAACACATACCTATTTGGGTGGAAACTTAGCACAAAACCTGGGATGCTTTCTTATTTTCCCTTTGGTTTTATCTGTCCATAAACAAACACACATACGTTTGAAATGTGAAAAAAGCTTAAATTTTGTAGCAGCTTTTGTAAAGATAATGGAAACTTCTGTAAAAACAGCTTTAAACACTCTGTTTGCCAAGTCAAACAATGTGCCAATTCTGTGAAAGCTGCTCTAGGTTTTGTGCTTGTCAAGAGTTGTGGAACCTGGCCTGTTCTGACAGTCACCAGAGATTATTTAAATATAAGAATAATTAACAATTCTATCAGCCACTTCTTAAGATTGTAGTAAGCCCTCTGAATTAAAGGCCTACCCCAAACCTGAGTGGCATATGGCAGCAAATCACACTTACTGTGACAGCCCGCAATGTACGGGTGTTATGCTGATCAAGCCCCCCCACCTCTTTCTTGACCTACTGATATTAGGGAATTTTTGTTGTTGTAGCTGGAATTTAAGGCCTACGTCCTTGTCCTTCTATATTGTCTGTACCTGTTTGGATAACAGCATGCTTGAAAAGGCCATTGGCCAGAATAGGATTACTCATAGGAGAGTTATTTTCTATAACTATCCTTACAGATGCTTTCAGATGCTTGCTAAAAACAATACTATGGAAGACAGAGAATTTTTAGTATTTCTTAGACAACTCTAATAATGTAAGCATGCTTTTAGGAAAAGATAAGAAAAATGACCATTGTACTAAAGAAAGGAAGAATGACTCTTGAGAAATTAAGTGGAGGCCCTAACGTATATAACTGAATGAATAAATGAATGAAATAACAACCAAAGCAATATAAGTATTTGTTGAAAAATATTCAAAAGGACGGTTACTTTATATTCATTATTACTCTACAGAATCTTGGAACTTTTCACTGTACAGTGAGACAAAAGCCACTGCCTTAGGTGCCTTTGTCATTTTACTGATTAAAAATATAATAATAACTTAAATCAATGGCATACCAAAAGAAGAGAGGTAGAAGAAGTCTGCCTTAAGATCAGACAGTAACCAGAAACCTACTACAGCTAATCAATGAATTTGGTAAAGTAGCAGGATACAAAATTAATGCACAGAAATCTCTTGCATTCCTATATACTAATGATGAAAAATCTGAAAGAGAAATTAAGGAAACACTCCCATTTACCATTGCAAAAAAAAAAAAGAATAAAATACCTAGGAATAAACCTACCTAAGAAGACAAAAGACCTGTAGGCAGAAAACTATAAGACACTGATGAAAGAAATTAAAGATGATACAAACAGATGGAGAGATATACCATGTTCTTGGACTGGAAGAATCAACATTGTGAAAATGACTCTACTACCCAAAGCAATCTACAGATTCAATGCAATCCCTATCAAACTACCAATGGCATTTTTCACAGAACTAGAACAAAAAATTTCACAATTTGTATGGAAACACAAAAGACCCCGAATAGCCAAAGCAATCTTGAGAAAGAAAAAACAGAGCTGGAGGAATCAGGCTCCCGGACTTCAGACTATACTACAAAGTTAAAGTAATCAAGACAGTATGGTACTGGCACAAAAACAGAAATATAGATCAATGGAACAGGAAAGAAAGCCCAGACATAAACCCACACACATATGGTCACCACCTTTGATAAAGGAGGCAAGAATATACAATGGAGAAAAGACAGCCTCTTCAATAAGTGGTGCTGGGAAAACCGGACAGCTACATGTAAAAGAATAAAATTAGAATATTCCCTAACACAACACACAAAAATAAACTCAAAATGAATTAAAGATCTAAAGGTAAGGCCAGATACTATAAAACTCTTAGAGGAAAACATAGGCAGGCCACTCTATGACATAAATCACAGCAAGATCCTTTTTGACCCACCTCCTAGAGAAATGGAAATAAAAACAAAAATAAACAAATGGGACCTAATGAAACTTAAAAGCTTTTGCACAGCAAAGGAAACCATAAACAAGATGAAAAGACAACCCTCAGAATGGGAGAAAATATTTGCAAATGAAGCAACTGACAAAGGATTAATCTCCAAAATTTACAAGCAGCTCATGCAGCTCAATATCAAAAAAACAAACAACCCAATCCAAAAATGGGCAGAAGACCTAAACAGACATTTCTCCAAAGAAGATATACAGATTGCCAACAAATACATGAAAGGATGCTCAACATCACTAACCATTAGAGAAATGCAAATCAAAACTATAATAAGGTATCAACTCACACTGGTCAGAATGGCCACCAACAAAAAATCTACAAACAATAAATGCTGGAGAGGGTGTGGAGAAAAGGGAACACTCTTGCACTGTTGGTGGGATACAGCCACTAGGGAGGACAGTATGGAGGTTCCTTAAAAAACTAAAAATAGAACTACCATATGACCCAGCAATCCCACTACTGGGCATATACCCAGAGAAAACCATAATTCTAAAGGAGTCATGTACCACAATGTTCACTGCAGGTCTATTTACAATAGCCAGGATATAGAAGCAACCTTAGTGTCCTTCAACAGATGGATGGATAAAGAAGATGTGGCACATATATACAATGGAATATTACTCAGCCATAAAAAGAAATGAAATTGAATTATTTGTAGTGAGGTGGATGGACTTAGAAACTGTCATACAGAGTGAAATAAGTCAGAAAGAGAAAAACAAATACCGTATGCTAACACATGTATATGGAATCTAAAGAAAAAAAAAAGTTCTGATGAACCTAGGGGCAGGACAGGAATAAAGACGCAGATGTAGAGAAAAGGCTTGAGGACATGGGGAGGGGGAAGGGTAAGCTGGGATGAAGTGAGAGAGTAGCATGGACATATATACACTACCAAATGTAAAATAGAGAGCTAGTAGGAAGTAGCCGCATAGCACAGGGAGATCAGCTTGATGCTTTGTGTCCACCTAGAGGGGTGGGATAGGGAGGGTGGGAGGGAGATGCAAGAGGGAGGGAATATGGGGATATATGTATATGTATAGCTGATTCACTTTGTTATACAGCAGAAACTAACAAACCATTGTAAAGCAGTTATACTCCAATAAAGATGTTAAAAAAAAAAAGATCAGGCAGTAAGAGGGTACATTTTTAGTAGAGAACTTAAAAGCAGTAATAACACCCACAAAAAGTCTGCTTTTTTTTTTCTCACTATAATCATGTACCAGAAATTCTAAGCAATATCAGTACTTCTCCCTCCCCCAGATTTTTCATGGGTCTAAAATATAAACAACTGCTGTTGTGGTTACACTTGAATTTTAATACTATATGTACACAAGCTTCAAATTAGCACATTTTTATTATTTATTATTTAATAAACATTTTATTCTGCTTGGAAAATAATTCAAAGAACCTAATGTTATATGGTCAGCTCAGATACCTGGCAGCTCAGCTGCATGTGGTGATTGTAAGACTAAGTTCAAGACTAAGCCTGCAACCACTCTCAAGTTGTTTACTGTGGCTTCAAGTGCAGTTGGGTCTCCAACTCCTGTGCTATGGCATATTCCTGTGTTCGAACAGTAGGTCTGAAATAACCCATGATAGCACAGCGAGAAAGAGTAAAGACACAGAACCTGAGTTACTGCAATCTCTTCTCTTCTTGTAAGTGACCACTTGGAGTTTTTTTCTGTGTTGAAAAATTTTTAATTTAAAGATTTTTTCCCCCAAAATATAACAACATAGTTAAAAAGTATAAATCAATTACTTTTTTCCTTTTTTTGGTGCTGAAATATTTATTTCATTATTGATAATTTTTATTGACATGACTCTATGCTCGAAGTTCAATGGAAGAAAATTATCACTACATATGTCCCCCCCAGACATCATCCTCATCACTGTTATTACTCATTTCACTTCATGATTGTTGCTGAAAATAATTTTATTGTGAAGCATGGGGGTGTTAAAAATGATCTGTTCCAGGTGTCAAATGTGCTCAGTATGTCACTGACTTAAACAGGAGTTTTGTGCAATTTACTGATGTCATTGTTTTCTTCTTTCTTACATAGTGTAGTTATGATAAAAATGCACAGTTTAGAAGACTGGTGGAAAAATTGCTGATCTCTTCAAGTTATCATCAGCTCAGAGGAAGCCACAATTAAGAATGCCTAGAATTTTGAAGGCAATGCTCATTTGCATGGAATTGAAGCACTCTTCGTTTTGGAACCGAAGGAACTCATTTGAACTACCATAGGGATTTTTGTATTTTATTTTTGAAGTTCCAGGTTATTTGTTTCATTCACTTTATTCTTTTCCCCCTCTTTCCTCACATCTCATTCATGTGGATTGCTGTCACTTGCTCATTAGAAGGAAGTTAGGAGGGTTCTGAATCTACAGCAATGCCAAAATCGGATTCTTCTGAGTATTTTCATTCTCGAGCTGATGATTTGCCTCCTTCCAGAAAGTCTCAGCAGTGAGATTCCTTTGAATATTTTCATCTTGTATTTGAGCATCTGGAGAATCAGCTGGCAAGTTAGTTAGTTGTGAAGATATAAAAATATCTCACCACAGAGAAATATTTGGTATGACCCTATCTTTCCTTTTTTATCAGCTGTGAGGAGAGGCAACAGGGCAAGTTAACCCCCAAATCACACTGTGTGGGGGAGCAATAAGCAGGTAACTCAGGTGTATAAACTCATGACTTTCTCCTAGCATATTTTTGTTTGTTTCCATTCAGTTGTAAGAACACTTCCATTTCTTCCCCTACTTAATTGATCAAAATTCTATACAAGCTAAACTATACAATTTCCTAAGGAACGGACACAGGCTGGATACTATGGACTCATATTTAATGTGGATACATGTAAATCATTCTTGTTTCAGGTTTATATATAGCATTACTCAAATTCACATCTATTCAATTGTTAAGGTGACTTCTACTCTCTCTCATAATTTGGAATTTCTAATGTGAATTTTATTTTAACATTTAAAAGTTTAATACTGAAGGCAGAGATATGGTGCTAATAACAATTATGAAAGTTTAAATGGCTTTGGGGAGCTTAAGTAAAAGGAGATAATTTATTTTTGAAACATATTAGGACAAGGAACAGGGTGTCGGCATTCATGAGTTCCTTAGCTAGAGCCATTAACTATTTCAGCTTATCTTTGCAAAAATTACTAAATATTTATATCTGCTTCTCTTCTAGAAAATGAGCACAGGTACCTAAAACAAAACTAACTTTGATTTTTTATGGACAATTGACCTAGACAAGATTATTAAAAAACAAGACAATCGGGGGCAAATTCTTACATATATAATTCCCCTGAATTCCTTGTTACAGTTTACAAATTTATTAAAAATTTAAGTGAAAAATTGGTATAATGATATGGCACATATAATATTTTGCCTAATGAAATATTTAACCAGCATACATATATTAGGAGATCATGAGAATATTTAACAGGTATAACAAGTTTCAAAATAATTTAACTGTTACCATAAAAGATGCCATACATTAAGGTTGTATAATCCCTGTCTTCCTCTCTAAAGATTAAAATTTAATTCCTTTCTTAAGGTATATATAACCAACCTTGGTTTAAATCATGTTAAAATGATAAAAAATCTAGTTGTTCCTTTTTATATTATAAGACATTTCCTAAGAAATGAGAAATAACCCCCAAATCATATATATTTTAAGTTGCAATATTATTTTAGTCAATTGTCCTGTTACTATTAGATATTAATTTATTTGAATTAAATTCACTGAATATCAAAGTTTTAAGAAAATTAAGTATTTGGTGTTTGCAGAATTGTCAAAATTAGATCGTAATTGATATCTTTCAGTTATATTTTAAAGGCAATGAACACAAACATATACTCTTGCTAGACATACACTGTTCTACAAAGGAAACAGTAATGTTATCAGTCATGTTAAAGTTTACATAAAACTTTCCAAAATATGAAAAGAATAGCAAGATCTGTTTACATTTACCTTTATAAGGGATGAAGCCCAAAGGCCATGGCTAAACAAAATTGTGACTATGCTTTTCAGAACTTGCTAAATGTTCTTTCAAGACTTCTCTGTTATAGGTGGGGCAAGAAAGCAATTGACAGGTAGCCATTCTCAGGGGAGGGAGGAAGGAAGATAGAGGAGGGCAGAGGAATAAAGAGGGAGAGACAGGAAGTCTCCCTTCTTTGATGGATTGGGTACATGCAACTCAGCTGCCATGAAGTAAGCTGAAATTCACTGGTTTTCTATATGGATAGGTTTTATTTTTCATGGAGGATTAGTAGGTGAATGTCAGGAAATGCATAGGAAACATGGCTTAGCTAGACCTAATACTGAATTACACAGTTTTCCTGACCCAGTTTATCATTAACAATTTTGCACAGCCTATTCCACTTTTGAACCACTCCCTTAGGAATTTGAGATTGAGTTAATGCTACTTCCTGCTGAATTTCCAATAAGTAGCAAAGGAATTTATGGATAGAAAGAAAAGAGTGTAAATCCTATACAGATATTAGTGGTAACTGTTCATACTCCGTTTGATCCTTAGCTTCACAGCCTCCAACTTAGCTTCAGATAGACATTTAACAGTTTCTTCAAACCAAAAAAATGACATGTTGATTGATTAGTTGAAAAGGGATGAGTGTGAGTGTTCTGAGCTATTCCCAAATCTAATAGACATTACATATACATTATATACACCCATAGACCCAAACGATTTATTCATCTAACATTGCTGAGTCCCTATAACCCAAGGTGGTGTTCCTACTACTATGATAGATACACAGTGTGAACCTCTGGCTTGTGCCCTTGAGGAGCTCACAGCCCAGTGGAGGAGAGAGGCTTGTACCTGCACGGCAAAACAGCAAGCATCACAAAATAGGGAACACAGCTGTGGGGGCTAAGTGCTTCAAGTATTCAGAAAAGGGAGTGATTTCTTCTGGCAGAAGTTATCAAGTTAAATTCAAGAAAGAAGAGGGTGTGTGAGTGGTTTATAAAGGGTGTTTAGCTTAATATGGGAAAAATGACAAGGATTTTTGTGAAATAGCCAAATAAAATCAAACATAATGAAAACACATTATGACCAAATTCAGCTGATTACATCTAATAGGTTTTCACAAGGAAAGCTTAATATAACAGGTTTTAATTGTATCTCCCCTAAAATGAGCATTAAAATGAAATGGTCTCCTTTTAGATCTTAATTATTAGAACACTTCCCAAACTTTGTAATATGAATGACATTAGTAAGCCATAACTCTAAACACCATATTTCACAGAATGCATTTGTAACTGTAAGGCATAAAAGGTGATTGTTCATTTTATCTTATTAGAAGCTTCCCTAGCCTCCATGGCAGTGCTCATCTGGCCCCCACTTCATGCTTGAGTCATGCAGATTGGAGTTGACTCTCAATTACACCAAGTCTTTCTCTAAAGATGACAGTCCAAATACAGTAGAGATAAAACACATCAAGGTTTAAAATAGGCCCGTTCAGCCCCAGTGCCGCTTCATCATGAAATGATATAATTCACTGATGCCTCTGCCTAGCCTAACATATGTTTTATTCACAGCCCGCGTCACTCTTCATTTGTAATTATTTCCCTTTTTTTTTTTCTTACCCCATCTTGTAATACTTCGCTTGGTTGAAGACAAATACTGAGAGGCGAAGAGTATTATCATACGATGACCTGTTCCAGGGTGTTAAACCCCTGTCAAGGTTTGATTTTAACATGGGGTATTGATGACAGTATATCAATTCAGGCATCATGTCCTGAATTAGACTATATTAATTATCACTTGAGTGCAAGATGCATGAAAATGATGTTTCATTGACTAAAAGGATCTGACTGAATAAAAATCTATTTCTCATCTGGTTGCTTATGGATAAAGACATTTTTTTCTCTTTGCCTTGGATCGTTCTTTATTAAATATGATTTTTATATGATTGTATGAATAAATTGTCTTAGCCAACAATGGAACTGGATAGTTTTAAACAAAGAAAATTTAATGGGTTTTCTCCTCCTGGCACATCTCTAACAATGTTAATAATTCAGGCAGATTATTTACAACAACCCTCCCCCCAAAAAGTTCTTATTTTCAGCATTTGTGAGATAAAGATATTTTCAAATTGTTGCCTCCTTCCTTTAAAGGAAATGAAAGTTATTAACATAACTTCCAATTATTTTCAGGTGATGGGAGAGCAACAAGCTCTCTCTGTCAGCTAACAATTATATTGAAAGGAAAACTAATATTACTCTTAACTTCTGAAAAGAGGATATTCACTTGAAGAGTTCCAATGCTAGACAAAGTTAAAATCACTCATAAATTGAACCAACACAAAACGCATATATATACATCCTTGCTAGAAACAATTGAAGTCAAACTTTTACTACACAAAACCTCTAGGTAGTTACATTTTCTATCTAGTTTTAACAGAAATATCATGTTGGGCTTAAAACAGAAATTTCCTAAATCTTCTCAAGTTATAACATATCTTAAAACTTCTTCCAAGAGTATCTCAAAACTAACGTATAAGCCTACATTTAAAATAGGAAATTAGGAATCCTAAATCCAAATTTCACTAAAAAATTTAAAAAAAGAAAATCTTTACTAAAACATATATTATGTTTAGTCAATGAAATCAATTCATATACTAGAAATGATTTTCAATTGCAATAAAAAACAAACCACCTCCCCCTTAAAAAAACAGACCAAAAATGTTTTTAGCTTTAATACCAGCATTTATTGGTAAATATGATTCTACAATCCCCCCAAAATGGCCTTTTCAGTAAAAATTTCACAAAAGATTGAGTTTTAATTTTGGAATAGGGAATTTTAAAAATTGGAAATATGTATTTGTCGCATTATAAAGAAGAGTGGGGGTCCTATTAAGCAGAATGTTGAAACTCAGCTTGGCAAGTTAAAGGAGTCATCACAACTAAAAACTCATTCCCATTGTCCTTTCCACTAGGGTCTCACAATTCTTATATACTTATTAAAAGCATTAAGTGGGCACCAGAAGGAAGCTGGGAAAAGCTCCCCTGCACTTCCACCTAACCTGTCCTTGGTAAAATGGGACAGGAGTTCCCAACGTGTGCTTCACATTTAAGTCACCAGAGTGAGACCTGGCCACAAAGAGATTCACTAGAAAGGCTGTATCCCAATATCATGATGGTTTTAGAAAGCAATAGATTTCTCACCATATTCTTTGATAATCACTGAATCCTGAAATCAAAATTTGATCATGCCCAGAAAACAGGGCCCAGATGATGCACATCTGTTTGGCCTAGAAGACATTAAATAAACCTCACCTTTGCCTCAAGTTATGAACTGTTAAGCTTACATAAAAATCTATTGTGTGGAAGAAACCTAAATATATTTATGGGGTAAATAGTCAGTGTGGTAGAAAGAGTACTAGGATAGAAATGATAAAAGTCACAATACACGCCTGGCTCTACTACCTATGAGTTACATGAAACCAAGACAGGTCATTTCTTTGAAACAAGTCATTTCTCTGAAACTAGCAAAAATAATGCCTGCCTCCCTGTGGTACAGATGTGTGGCTGGGATTACTGTAAGCGAAGGTACCCTGATGATGGTAAGACATGACAGAATTGCAGGGCAGGGTTGCTCCCGCTGTTAGCCTGGTAAAAGAGGGAATAATATGAGGGGTGACCCATGTCAACCAGAGAAGAGGTACCACTGGAAGATGTGGACCTCGTCAACAAATGTCTCTAATAAGAATGGTTGTAGATCTGAAGACTGCATCTGAAGACTGGATCTCGTTTAACTGTGCTACTATTCCCCCCTACACCACAGTTCACACTTTCCCTTTTCACTCTCTCTTTGCTTTCTTGTTGGTCAGATACTGACCAAAGTGAGACATTCAAGGACCTCTCTGACAACAGTAGACACACACACACACATTCATACATCGGCCTCAAAGGAAAGAAATTTTCCAATTTCAAAATAACTGTATTTTAGTATTAACCAGTTTAAAAATAAAAACACCTTCAAACTGAAAATACTCCACCACCCACCCTTTGGTATCCTATTCCAAGTTCATAATCCTACAGTCATAAGACAAAGGATGGCCCATAAAATATGAAATGCAATAAAAATACATTTGTTATTCTGCAATTAGTAATCCAATTTCCTTTATTCACAAAATCCAAATCCTCATGCACCAAAGAAAAACTGACTAAATTACCTGCTAACACCTTATAACATTAACAAGTTTTTAAAACCTACCTTAAAATAAAGGCTACCTTTAAATAATAAGCCCTGACTTTTTTACTTCTCTCCAATACAAATTCCAATTTAAATTTATGGAACCAGAAAATATCACAGCTACTGTTGTTCTAAGATCAAAATATCAACAACAGAAAAGTAGAATTTAAGTTTTCATTTCACTTTTTTTTTTACTTCAAATCATTAAAACGTTACCTCTATTCATTTATTGTAATAAAATGACCAATCTTTCCTGATTCATGTACACAAGCCAAAAGGTTTACAGTTAACTTGTAAGACAAATCTCTCTCTCTTTCTCTTACACACACACACACACACACACACCCTACCTTTCTTTAGGGCTACAATTAAAAACAACAACAACAACTCATTGCCAACTAGTGAAGTGGCCTATCGTATGACTATGATACCACCAGAATGCAGTGTTTCACAGCTACCACAATGTAGGACTGATATATGACATTTATAAAATGTCAGAACCCTTCCCCCAATTTTTACTGCCTATTCCCCAGTAGGGTTTCACGATGTAAAATGAACTAAAGGCAACTGTGTGCTCATTAACACTGCCATTTCTGATACATTATGTGGATTGACAATGAACCACTGTGATATCAAAGTGCAGGTGTAAAAAATAATAAGGCAACTGCTTAACAAAGTCTCACTAACTGTAATAAATATGCAAGGAGGCCGTTTTTTATTCATTGAAAATGTGGCATGGTACATCAAACATAATACCCAAGAAAGGGTTTTGACATGCCAAACTCCATTTAAAATTTGTTTTCATGACTATCAACAGAGAAACCCAGTAACTCATTTGTGAATGTAAAAGGTGATTATGCAAGTACCGATAGGAGAATCTGAAGATATTAAGAGATTCAGATAGTGTCAGAAGCAAAGCTAATGTCTAACTCTGCCAAAACTGTTCATTTTAATAAGTGATTGAGAACTTGTCATACTGGAAATTATTTTAGTACACATAAAACATATTTTAGACACCTCTTGCCTATTGGAAGAATATGCAAATTACTACCTCTCCATGAACCATGCCCCAGTTCTCCAATGGCCCCATGATCTTAATGCTTAAAAAAAGATCCCTCAAGTGGAAAACTTAAAATAATTAATAAAACAAAATAGTGATAACAATTTGAATAATGTATTTGTATGTATATGACCACATGACTGGTTTTATTTAGAGATAAAAAGGAGAAATATGAGATCTAATTGTGATTTTGTTGCCTAGAAAATTATTTATATTGTTAATTCCCAAAATCAAGAATATATTTACATTTTATTGCCTTTGAGAGCCAGCCAGACCAATAAGTGTACCATTATAACTGTAAAATCCTGAAATCAGAAAATGATAAATACATTGGAAAAGAGTTTATTTAGTTTTGATATGCCCTCATCATTTAAGAATTGACAAGATGATTTAGTGTCATGGACTGTCTGGGAAATCCCAGAACCATATTGAAAAGCTATCGAAGTACATCCGTTTTTTTCACATAAGGAAAATGTCCCATTAGAACTTTTGATGAGTATGAAACATTTTACTTTCACAGGATGCTAGGAATCCTGACCAGGTAGGTAGGTTTACTATTAAATTCTACCATTGTACTCTCCAAGTCCTCAGTTAAACTTGGTAATAAACTTAACTTAGCTAATCTCTTCTCAGAAATCTTTAATGGATCATTTTGAGAAAATATAGAGATATTAAAGGGGAATTATCAAGATGTCTTTAACAACACTGATAACAATCTTCAAGTATGAATGCTGTGGTAGCCATCACTCCTTTCCATAATTTCTTCAGGTGGTTAATTGCCTTAATGATACGTGAAGAATGCACAATAGAAAGAGCATGACATCATAGTCATGGATTTTAAACTTTAGTACGCATCCAGATCATCTACAGAGCTGGTTACCAACGGAGCTGCCCAGGCCTCACCCCAGGCATTTGGATTAGGTATCTAATGGGTGAGACTTGGGTTTATGTATCTGTACCCATCTCTACAGGCGATTCTGATAAACACCAACACTTGCCATCCATTCCCTCAAGATACTGATCAAAAAATTATCTTCTCAGGTGAATTTTCTAAAATAAATTACTGTAAAATTTTGGACCGTAATTACTTCAGACCAAAAAGAGAGACTGCCTTCTTCTGGATCCTCACAGAATCTTATGCCATTTGGTACTTGACACACAATATAAAGTTTCAATTATCTTCAATTTTTTTTCCTGCCAAATATGGTAACATTGAAAGCAGGACTATTCCTCCTCCATCTTTTTAATTTCCTTCAGTGCTTTTCGGAAATCACACTTTCAGGAAATTTTCATTGATTGGCATTATAGAGTGACCTCTTCAGTAAGACACTAAGAATCAAATTGCTGTTGGTAGACTAAAAAAGCTACAAGAGCAAAGAGCATGAGTCTTTTTCACTGCAGATAAGCAAGGGGTTAATCATTTGGGAGTAGACTGAATGGAGTTTTTCTATACTACATCTTTCAGCGTCACTGCCACACAGATAGATTCAGGTGTTCCTCATGGGAAAGTGAAATTAAATTCAACAAACATTTATCGAGTGTTTCTGCTAAGGGCAAGATACTCTGACGTCAGGTACTGTGGGGGGCCGTCACTCTACCACCTCTAAGAACCTAACACGGTGCTTTATATCTATCCTACTCAAAATGTCTTTTCTATTCTAAAACTGATTTAAATTATAATTTAAGCACTTGTGGGAAAGAGAACAATTAGATACAGGCTCTTCTCTCAAAGGAGCTTTGAATATGATATTGGTTTAAAAGACCAAACAACCTACCCATTTACTGGGCTGAAAGTAAAGGGAAGTTAGTAAAATTCCAGAAGGAAAAGAAATTTATTATGATAATAGTTAAAGTATAATAGTATATGTACATATGTATGCACATAGAGAAATGTGAACATAAATTTTAGGGTCTAGATTTTCTATGTATGTAGCACAAAGTTCCCTGCTGAATACAAAGAATGTTTGTGTTTTAAGCTGGGATTATTTATTTTTTTATTTGATTAGTCAATAATACATCAGAGTGAGTACCTGTATTCATTCACTCATTCAACAAACATGTGAGCACTGGCTTTGCGCCAAGTGTTTCCTTCCATTTGGCCTGAGATAGATTCAGGTGCTCAAGCTTAAGAGACCTTTCGGCCATTGCTTTTTTTGGTGGCATGAGACTGAATGAAAATCCTTTCCATTCAGGTTCTTCTCCAACCCTGAGACAAGTCTTTGTCATAGATCATGCCATTAAAACTGGATTTAAAGGTAACACACCACATTGCCAAAGATCTGACTGAAAGCTTGAAACTAGCTACTTCCATTCTCAGTCACAACTCAGAGTTCTCTTTACTCACTCTGCTCTGGTCGTGTTCCTGTATTATTCACAGTCATTACTCTCTCACCCACTGTATTGTAGGCTCCTTTTTGGTATAAACGAGGACACTTTACATTGTATCATCTTCAGCAGTTAGCATAGTGCTCTGTACCAAGGTAGCCAATAAATGCTTGTTAAGTTGCTAAAAAACTAAATTGAAAACATGGTGCTAAATGTGGCTGTAGTGGTGATGATAGCATGGGATATGAAGACGTAGATTTGCTCCCACAAATTTTACATTTCAGCTGAGGGGAAAAAAACACATTCTCAAATAACTGCAATACAAAGTATGAAGTGATATGGGTCACAGAAGTGGTACAAAGGAGGTGCTATGAGAGTTCAGAGGAGGGAGAGATTACTTCCAGTTGTTCAGTGCCCAGTGTTCTGTTCGGGGCAGTGAGGATTATTGGATAAAAGAGAGAGTATTTGCTGCAATTGGATATAAAACTCACTAGTAGGATGAAACAGACAAACACACAGTTTCTGGTTATAAATAAAAACCCAAAGAGGCACATATTAAATCCAAACTGTGTGGTACACTCAGCGCTATACTGCTTGTGAAAGCGAGATACTGATGGTGCAAGAGTGTTTGGCAAAGGCTTCATGGGGACACTCAGCACTGAGCTTACCACAGCAGACGGAATGACTAGATTAAAAGGGGGGATTTGAGACATGGGATGTAAGACGGGCAATGCCTCAGAAAGGAAGGTGAAAAAAGGAGATGCGATGCAGTTGCCTCTCTTCATGAAAATCAACCATCTGGAGCCTGAGGTATGGCTCATCAGTTCCCTCCAATGAGCCCTCAACAGGGAGAGACAAGGATAGTGGATGAAGAGAGGGCTTGAGTTGCTCTGATAGTGGACGAATATCCCCGGATATCTTCAGGTTTTGCCTAGGGAACATAATGGTGTGCCCTCTGCCCCCTTGATCTTGCTACCCCCCTATGAATCTGTTAAAGGCATTGTTCCATATTTTAACTCACTTCTGACCTCTGACTCTTGTGCCAAATAATTGACACATTATGCTAAACATTTATGAAACTGGATATAAGACTCCTTTTGATGAAAGATTAAAAAGTGCTATGGGCCTCCCTGGTGGCGCAGTGGTTGAGAGTCCGCCTGCCGATGCAGGGGATACGGGTTCGTGCCCCGGTCTGGGAGGATCCCATATGCCGCGGAGCGGCTGGGCCCGTGAGCCATGGCCGCTGGGCCTGCGTGTCCGGAGCCTGTGCTCCGCAACGGGAGAGGCCACAACAGTGAGAGGCCCGCATACCGCAAAAAAAAAATAAAATAAAATAAAATAAAATAAAAAGTGCTATAAGAATAATTGTATATGAAAGTAATACGTCTCAGGAAAATTCATGGTATTCCTATTCCATCTTAAGGAAAAATGTAAGAGATAAAATGTTTTGTTTTGTTTTTTTCTGTAAAAACTTCACACTTTGCTTGTTACAGCTCCCAGATGAACGCTTACATTTTCAGAATATTTTTCTCACTGAAATGGAATCAAACACTTCTCCTCGATCTACCTTTGGCTCCTACTTTGAATGGATTCAAGATGCAGGCCAAATGTTTTTTGCTTGGTTTTATGTTTTCTTTCATTGAGATATTTGCAAGAACCAGAGTTCTTACTGAGTTTAATAATTTTGTTTTCATATACAAGCCTTGCTTCCAAGAAGATTTTTTTTTTTTTTAATTTATGGCTGTGTTGGGTCTTCGTCTCTGTGCAAGGACTTTCTCTAGTTGCGGCAAGTGGGGTCCACTCCTCATCGCGGTGCACGGGCCTCTCACTATCGCGGCCTCTCTTGTTGCGGAGCACAGGCTCCAGACACTCAGGCTCAGTAATTGTGGCTCACAGGGCTAGTCGCTCCGCGGCACGTGGGATTCTCCCAGACCAGGGCTCGAACCCGCGTCCCCTGCATTGGCAGGCAGACTCTCAACCACTGCACCACCAGGGAAGCCCCACCAAGAAGATTTTTAAAGTAAAATTCATAGTAAAATCACATGTTATTTTTATCTTGAATGGATATAAAAACGTGAAAGTAACATGGTGGGAAAATAGTAGAACATGGTCAACTATTTAGCATACCACAATAAATTATATGAAAATAATATTACTACAGAAGTAATTTTTCTTATCAACATGCCATAAGTATTAACTAGGGTAAAGTTGTCCCCAGAAATGATGTAGTAAAAAAAACCTAACAAATTACTGAATAAGAAATGCATGTGAACTCTACTCTAGAATTCTGTTATACCAATTTGGAAAGATTTTCAAAATCCATTAGATGTAATGTGTAATGAAAGCTTCTAGTTTCGTTTTGAAAAGCTTCTTGTCATTTGCTTATTTCATCAGAAAAATCAGACAACCATAAGATTTTTATAATGGGTGCTTTAATTGCACTTAATATGACTAACTATACATGGAAGACACATAACACCCATGTATATATATCAAAATATCGTGAAAACTGTGGTGTATATTAAAAGTTTGCAGGATCTACTTTTGTTTTGTAAAATTGTAGAAAATTTGTAAATAGCAAGGGTGACCTCCAGTGTGCAATAGGTTTATGCCATTGTATTTTTTCAGTAACAGAAACTGTGTGTTGGTCTATTCCAATTCTCTAAGAGTGCTAAAGATAAGGAGAAAAGGAATTTTCTGTGTCAAAATGAGTTTGTAAGTTCAAAGCAATTGCTTCATTTTGTTTTTTGGTTATTTTGAAGCTTATGATGTCTCTTGGAATCTGAAAACACAAAAAAGCATTAATCCATGAGAAAATAATCTGTGACTAATAAAAGTCAGAAAACTATTTGTCTTATATACGATCTGATTAGGACTTATTAAACCTTTGGAGAATAAGTTGAATTTACATTTTTTAAAATGCAACATACTGCCCTGCAAATAGTAAAACTACCTGACATAATCTCTATACACTGATACTGACACTTACAGCAAATAACAAACACCACCAAAAATCAAACTTAAAAATCTTTTCAGAAAGTCATCAAGATCAAAAGCTTTTCACTGTAGATAAAATTTCTTTTTATGAAAAGCTAATGGCTTGCCACATTGTATAATATAATTTCTATTTGTCTCTAATCTCAACACAATAAAAACTATTCACATGAAAAGAAAAAGCCTGATGCTTTCCTTACAAGGCAATCCAACATCACTCACTTCATCTTTTACACCGCAGATAATACAAATCATCCAGAGCTACCACGGCATTTTTTCTTTGCAGATTTTATTTTTATTTCTTTACTTGGTAAACAACCTAAACTTTGGGGGAATGAGGTTTCTTTTCAAAGGATTTTGTTAGTAAAACATCAAGTTCTGCCTTAGCTAACCAGACCACACAAAAGATCTAATTATATGGGTGCCCACAAGAGCTCTTGCCTGTCAGAGTCAGTGTCACTCAAGCTCTGTCACTCTTTCCATTAGGCATATCTACTTTCAAAGGTCTACACCATGGACGGTAAAAATTTGCTGCAGGCTGACTCTTGGCATAAAAGGTATAAGGCTGAGAACGAGTTGCTTTTTTATGAATATTCATAACAATCAGTGTGGATTTCTTAAATTCCTAGACAGAGAAAAGTGTACATACTACATGTGATCTGGTTTGTTTATGTAATTTACAATATACATGGGGGGTGTGTGTGTGTGTGTATGTATAAAATGTTTATTACTGATAGAATATAATTAATGAATTATTTACAATTCACATTGGTGATGATATGCTCTAGTTTTAATAAACTATGAAATTCCCAAGTATGGTATCATTTCAGAAACGGTAATTATTCCTTTGGACTTGTTATGATCTATCATGTCAAGAGTCTGTGTGCTACCTGCTAAGAAATGCCTGAGCAGGCCCTGACATGATGCACCCTAATGGATAATGAGCCATTATCATCTATTGTGTCAATATTTTGCGTCTTAAAGAGGATCCACAGAAGAGTTCTAAACCAGGCCTTTGCATATCAGACAGTAATGATGACTCAATCTATTATGTCAATAATATGGTATAAAAAAGTCATTCTCTTGAATGTACACAATTACAGTCATAGGCATGTTTTGTCAATGATCTGCTTAGAATATTCTTTGAGTACTCGCAGAAGATAGCATTTTTCAGATTTCACTAGAATAAGTTTTTTTCATTCTAAAAATTTGGTTTTGAATGTCATTTTAAATGTGGCAAATTAATACCAGAAAAAGGTTTAGATCAAAAATTAAATTCACCTGAGCAAATTATTCTCACAAACTCCTCTTAAGTCAAATTAAGAGTCCCTCCAAATGTTTTAGACAACTTTGTATGTAAAGAAGATACCTTTTACTATCCTTCTGCAAGGAAACAATTCAAAATTATCAATGCAGTTTTGACCTTAATTCACAGCAATACATGTAGGTACCACAAGGGGCTCAGCATAGAAAATATTTAAGTACTCATTACATTCTACAGTTTTCTAATCAAAGGAGGAAAGTTAAGGCCAAATATCAGAGTCCTTGTTTATTTTTCAAGATATCATTATAAATAATGATTTTACTTTTGGAACAAATTTATTAAAATGTATTAGGATTCTACTTCATTCGAGACATCAATCGTGGAATGTTGACAGTATTTTCAAGCACTAAGAATTATTAAGTGATGCTTAAGAATACAGAGGGCATCTGAAAAATAATGTAAGCAAGAAAAATTATGATAAATTATTAAATTACAGTCCAATATAACTTCTTTCAAAGCTATGAATACGTTTTAAGACTAGAGAGAAGAGAGTAACCTTTATGGCTTAATATTAATAAATTGACTTCTCATCCTAGTTATTTGTTAAAAACCTGTACTGGGAAAATAGCAGCTATATTCATGTGCCAAGTTGAAGATCGAGAATTAAAAAAATAGTATCAGATGCCTTACACTTAACGTAGGAATTCTAACAAAATGTCTTTTTTGGGGTAATTTTATACAAATGGATTAAGTATCCATAAAAAGTGAATACAGTGCTTTTTTGTGTGTATTGATTTTAAAGAAATAGTTTCTCAGATGTGTCAGACATGTCTAGATTTTTGAGTAAGAGTGTATTTTTTTTTTTTTTAATCTTGGCTCTGTTCTTATAAAGCAATGTTTTGGCAAAGTCGGCAAGTTCCTTAAATGAAGATCTTTTTCCCCCCGTCTCGGTATCAGGAGACCATTTTAATTCACTCACCCGCTAAATTCTCAAAGGGACAAGTGTATATGGTAACATAGGAGCCAATATCCTAGCTATCAGTTTTCATACAGCCTAGCTGGACCTTTACATTACGGCTGCCCCACATTTATTGTTCTTTCATTGCATCTGTCAGCATTTCCTGACAGCGCATTATGGAGCATGGCTACAAAGTCAGTATCAATCAGTCCACGATCATGCGGATATAAGTAGCAGACTATTGATAACGGGCCTTAAATCAGATCATCATGGTTTAAGCACAAGATTCTTAAAAGGTGGCAATCTCAAGGGAACTCCTACTTTCCTGCACCTGTTACAAACCCTACAAGCCAGTTTCTACAACTTATCACCTACAACTTCTCCGAAGGAGAAAAAAAAAAAAAGGATCCATTAAACACACATCACCATGTACCATTTTACATGGTAACACATTTCACCATGTAAAATGAAGCATGAAAGCAAAAATGGCAATGAATACAACTTTTGCTCTCTTTAAAAAAATGTGCAGAAGTAATACGTAATATCTCCCTTTACACTAATGAAGCCAGCCCCCCAAGCCCTACATATACATCACACTGATAGCAGCAGTTTCGTTGTGCTTTGGAAATGTCTTACTTCAAAAGCATTTCAACTTGATATGGCCATTTAACAAGCAAAGTGAGAGAATTCAGAGTTTAGAGGTATGCTACACCAAACCCAAGGCACCATGTTAAAAACAAAGGCATCTAATTTTTCCCAGACATAAATAATAAAACAAAACAGGAGTTGCATGCAAATTTAGTAACATAAAATTTAAGGTGATAAACAGAATGGAGGCTGGCTTCTTGTTTAGTATTCCTTAGTTATCACCATAATTGCTGCATGTCTGTCATCACTAGCAAAAGAAAAAAGTGTCTTTCTCAGCTGCTCCCCTGCTTGTTTTGTTCGCTGTATTCTTGTAAAGTGGGAGAAAATAAGTGTCATTTAATGAATAGTGCTATTCTTTGTCTGACAGCTTCATATCTGTTAGGTGTAGGAGGCCTCGTACTTTCTTTTTCTGATAATGTTTTTGACAGTGTGCTAAATTCCTCCCCCAAAAGGCCGGCGTGTATATTCTGCTAAAAGGGGCTTCATCTATCCTGAATGGGTGCCCTCTTTTAACCCCCTTCAGCTTCTGTTCTTACATTAATTGAGCTGATCAGATTGAGCATATGAATTTGTCTTTGATGTATTCGTATGTTTAGTTGACGTTGCTCTCTCTCCCATTGGCAGCGGACAGAGCTCTCAGACAAATAGGACTGTTGCCATGGTAACAGGCAATAGCTAGGGATCTCTTGAAAAATATTTTTATTTCAAAATTCAAACTGGAAAATTCTCCCTGGATATGGTTCTCAGTTCTAAATGTGTCATATCTAATGATGAATGCAATTAGGAATCCCACCAGTGTTTTAAATAATAAATTAGCCTAATTTTCTAGGCCTGGCATGATGACATACAAATACTAAAAAGGCGTCTTCTTTTTAAAAATCCGTGACAAAGGACTTATTAATGACTTTTGTTCTTAGGATTTCAAATTAAAACGGATAGTAGGCTAGTGATAGTGCTTTCTATCTGTTGAAAACCAGAGGCCTAGGGGTAAACTTATTTTTTTTTTTAAAGAAAACACTTCAAGCTGCTCTGATATTTGGGTATTTCATTAAAAAAGCAGGTGTAGAAATCCTTCTATAAATGTTGAAGGCTATAGCAGTTGCTAAATCTCAGTGGATAAAAAATGCCCATAGCCATTTTTAATTACTGAGCATGAAAAAAAGGGATGGATGGTAAACATAAGTTTTATAGATCACTATCATCTTACAATGGTGGAATTTTCAAATTCTTACTATTTTATTTGAAGTACAAGAGAAAACAGAAATAAGTAGTTCAATATATGATATAAATGGTATTTATTTTTAAAACAATTTATTCATGGCCATATAATTCCAGTTATATTAATTATTATTTCCCCCTGATGTGGGGTTTGGAGAACAATGAAAATCACTGTACAGTTGGGCAGTTTCAAGGATCTGACATAACATGTAATCACATAATAAAGAGGGTTATTAAAAACCAACCAAATTTTTCTATTTGTTAAACTCATTGTTCAGTTCTTTGGTATTTGTTTATCACTGTGTTTATATGTCAAACTGCAGAACTTAGCTTTTTGACTTTAACTGACAATGGTGCTACTTTCTGTAAGTCAATATAAGAAAAGCAAACAAATCCATGTATGTTTTGGGTTTGTCTGAGGAAAATCAATCGTACTCAAACTTTAGAAGGTCAGCATACAAAATAACCAACAATTAAATTAAATTAAATCCAAACAGTATGTTAAATATGGCTTTACATCTCTACATGTAAAAAAGTTTGTGCTTAAAGCAAAAGATAGAAAAAAAGATAAACCTAAAATATTAACAGGTACTAATTTCTACTCTTTTGCTATTATATTTTCTATAATAATTTTGTTACTATGGTCTACATAGCATATGACTATTACAAGTTTTATTTTAGGTTATGCTACTAAATTACATGAAATATTACTTTTTTCCTCAAAAACTGAAGTGTAATATTTCCTAAAATACCCCCAAAAAACCTGTTAAATGAAAAACTGCAGGGGACTAGCAAAGGACATCTCAGCTTCTATTGGTAAGTGAACATTTCTCCCCTTAACTCTATTTCTGGTCTGTTTCATCCAAAAACCCACAGTGAAGACAGAAAATCCAAATCAACTTGAGATTTCCCAATGATAGCTGTGGCCTCCTACAGCGCTCCTGGAAGGGAAGCACATACCTGGGAGGTCCAGGCACATCCTTCACCCCACCTGGCTGTCCTGAGGGTCGTATACAAATAGTCGGCTCTGATGAAGAAGATATACTGTTTCTTCCTCAATAAGGCTTTAGATGTTTTTTCTAAGTTGGGGAACTATGACTTCTTTGTACTCTTTCAGAGTAGTTAAAAACAATATTAAAAAGTTTTATTTATTATTTTTATATATTTATTTATTTATTTTTGGCTGCATTGGGTCTCGTTGCTGCGCGTGGACTTTCTCTAGCTGCAGCAAACGGGTGTTACTCTTTGTTGTGGTGCAGTGGCTACTCTGGTTGCAGGGCATGGGATCTAGGTGGGCGGGCTTCAGTAGCTGTGGCTTGCGGGCTCTAGAGCGGAGGCTCAGTAGCTGTGGCTCGCGGGGGCTCTAGGGCGCAGGCTCAGTAGTTGTGGCGCACGGGCTTAGATGCTCCACTGCATGTGGGATCTTCCCGGACCAGGGATCGAACCCGTGTCCCCTGCATTGGCAGGCGGATTCTTAACCACTGTGCCACCAGGGAGGTCCTCTTTTATTGTTTTTTAAAATTACAAAGGTAATTCAGACTTCTCACACAAAAGCCAAAAAATACCTTGGAAGCATTCCTTCATCCCTAAAGCTGACCACCCCGCCTTAAAAGAACCACCATCTTCAAATCAATAATTGGTTTTGCATCCATTTAGATGTATAGTAAAAGCCATTTTGGAAGCACCACATTTCATTTACCATCTACCTTAAGACCCATGATAATAAGTGGTATGAGAAAGGAAAAAGAAAGCAGGAAAGTTTTTCTATTTTTTTCCCTGTGCCTAAATTAGATAGTACGACATGAAAAATAATACGGTTTCACCTCTCAGTCATCAACAGCCACAGCCCTGGAGCGGGGAGGGAGTGAATTCTGGCAGTTCCTTCCTCACCACTGTCACAAACCCTCTAAGAGCCTGGAAGTCACAATTCTCAATGTCCTCCGAGTCTTCCCCGGTCTGGGAGCCACTTCCTTGAGGTGACTGACAATCCAGAAGTGAGAGTACATACTCCTCACTGGAGTACCATGTTGCCATGTTGGGTTGTAAGAGGAAAGCCTTGTCTTTAAGTGTTTAAAATATTTTGAAAACACAAAAGCATGATGATGCCAGTTGTTTCTCCTGCTCAGCACTGCATAGACCTGCTCCAAACACTGAGTGGCTCATTGACTTTGGAGCTCAAGGCTTAAATCAGCTCCACAGGCGGCCAGCAAGCCAAAATGAACACTAAGCATGTTGTTCTAAAACCCAGGCTGCATCCCACAACTCCAGGGATATAACTTAAAGACAATTTACCTCAGAAAATATAAGGCAGCTCAGGGCAGTGGAAAGAGACCTAGATTTGGAATCAGAATGACAGGGTCAGACATTTCTCACCAGCACCCAGACCTTAAGTGACCTTCCTGAGTCATAACACCTTCATCTATAAAATAGGGATCACAATATTAGCCCTCCTCCCAGGGTTATTGTGCAGCAAAAATGAGATGACACATACGAATTTGTTTTAAAATGTGTGTTAACTTATATATAGATTGCACTTGAACCCTATATCCTCTATATTTTAAAAATTAGAATCAAGCATATTGATTTTGCCATGTAAGCTACATTTCTCCGTAAAATCTTCAAATGTATACTTATCAATCATGGATAACTAATTTAATTTTATAATGTATCACATTAAAATATAAAACATTAATTAAAAAATACTTCTTTAGAATTAAGTGCTTTGTTTTCATATAATATTTAACTATAAAAAGTCTAATTCCTACGTACTGTACCACTTTTTTTTCTGCAACAGAATATGCTTTTGAATTCATTAATTTAGAAAGAGAAATTAGAGAGAAAATTAGTCAAAGACAAAAATTATGATTCAGTAAATTATAATTAAATAAAACTACTTGAGAAATATAGAATTTATCTTGATAAAAAATTTCTTGTTTGCATATTTCAGAAAATTTAAATCAGATTCATCATTAGTAATTATGTCTGTTATAGATGATATATAAGCATGTATACTATATCTATGTATATATAATAGATATAAAATTAGGTAAGATGGCTATAAATACACTAACTAGTCTCTGAATTGTAGGTAGCTTATAGTCTGAAAGTTAATGAGGCAATTGCTTGTTAACAACTTGGGTATATTTTCTCATACAAACAACATTAACATGATGTTATGGGCCCAGGCTACCTCAGGAAAAATCCATTTGACCCATAATTTACCATAGGGATTAATAACCATACATGGACAAGAATTTCCCGTCGAAAATACCCATTTGTTGGTGCCTGCATGTTCTTTTCACTGATTATTGGAGAGTTGGAAAGAGTGGTACACAGGGCTGAGCTCTGACAGTCCAGAGAGCAGATGACAATTTGTTTACTTTTAGAGGAAAAACTACTCAAAAGATCAGGAACAGGTATAAAGAATGAGGGCAGAGATGATATACGCTATTTTCTGGTACATAACAGAATAACGATTAGCCAAAATAACATTAAATAGAAGAACTAAGCAAGCTGCGATTTGTGGGAAATGAGAGGAGGTTGAAGCATTAGGGCAGGACCAGGAATGTTGGCACTGTGGCTGCTGGGTAGGTGGAAAAAGAGGCTTAACGGGGATGCTTTCTCCCTAATACTACCCCTTCTCATCCCTATAAAGATTGTCCTGGGTTAGTCGTAAATCGATCCAAGAGCAAGGTGAGAAGCACTAAGGGAAACTGGGGGTAAGGAGGGCACATTTCTGTAGATGGTAGTACCAGAGTTGGTACTGAGGGAGAAAAAGGAAAGGCAACAAGTCCAAGTGCGTTCACTGAAAAGGGGAGGGGTACCCAAAGCCATGGCTGTCTGTGAACATTTGTGAGAAGAACTCAAGAGAGACGGACAGCAGCACTTGATCACTCCCTCTCTCCCTGTGAGCCTCACTGGCCTCTCAGGATACCACATTCTCGAGTTTTCCTCCTGCTCTACTGACCATTCTTTCTCGCTGACCTAACAGCATCTTGCTCCTCCCAACTTCTCCTTGTTAGCGCCAGGTCCCAGATCTCAGTCAAGATCCAAATCAGTCCCGTCCTGGCACATACTGCTGTCTGAACTACGATCACTGCCATAATAACTCCCAACTCCAATCTCTCCTTTGAGTTTCACATTCTTATGTCCATCTTTTACTCCTCCCGGATGATGACTTAAAGGCACCTCATATGTAATATGTACAAAATAGAACTCGGATCGCCCCCCACCCCCGCCAAATTCCATCCTCGCCCAGGTTTCTTTATCTCCACAAATCACACCCTTATTCACACATTGGTTCAGGTCCATAGCCTGGGAGATATGCTTGATTTGTTTCTCTCACATCTCACACTCAATCCATCAGCAATCCTTCAAGTTCTATTTTTCATATGGTTCAACTCAGTATCTTCAAAATAGATGCCAAGTCCAATTAGGTGAACCTAATTCCACCTGGGACTATTGTTGCGGCATTCTAATTTTTCTCTTCCACTCTTTTCACCCTTACAGTCTATTCTTGGCATAGCAATCAAAACAGTGCTGTAAATGTGTAAGTCAGATTACATCCCTTCAAGCTCAATACCCTCCAAAGACTTGTTATCTCACAACATCAAAGCCTTTCTGTGTGATCTGGCCTCTGGTCACCTTTGCCTTCCTCTCCTTCCTCTTGCATTTAGCTCCAGACATAATGGGCTTCTTGCTCTTCCTGAATCATGCGAAACTTGTTTCTGTCTCTGAACAGAACGGCTGTTCCCCCTGCCTGATGTGAAACTTCCTCAGAAGTTTTCATAGCTTGCTCCCTCGGGTCACATAAATATCATATATTCCTTCCCCCATTACCCTATCTAAAAAATCATCTATCCTCCATACCTCTATGTGCTTTACTTTATGTCATAGCCTTTATTACCACTTGATGTTATGTTACATATTAATTCATCAGTTTATTGTCTATCATTAGAGTATAAACTTTAAGAAGGTAAGGATTTTGTCCACCTTGTTCTCTATAGCTCCACCCTGAGCCTAAAATAGTCCTGACCTAGTAGGTATGTCAGTGCTCATTTTGACATCCCAAATCTTTCATGTCTTACAAGGGAAAATATTAGTTACTCCTATTGATACATAAAAATCATGTCTTACAAAGGAAAAATGTTATGGTACTTGGCCTTTAATCCACCTTTCAGAATATATTTTGCATGATTATTTTTTTAATAATGATTTTCAAAACCAGTTGGATTTTTCAAAAGCAGTTAAGACCTTTAAAAGTAAGTACTTTCTAGAAGTACATACTAGGAGAGGAAAAAAACAAAAAGGCTGACATTCTTTACCCTTATATTTTTAAAACGTGTTCTGAGATTTAAGAAGTAATTATGTAACTCTTCCTACTGAGATTTTGTTAAATAATTTACTATGTGACAGTTTGTGTCACAGTTTTTCACACTATATCTGGAGTTATGAATGAAACTATAAATGGCCTACTACTATGATCTAAAGTAGAAATCCCAAGGGTAAAGGGTTTATTTATATTAATGGGTTAAATACCATAAAGTTATCAGCTATCTAGGAGAAATATTATGAATAAATGCTAAAACTTTTCAAGAGTTATGAAAGTGAGCATTGTATGTTATTTATTTACACTATGTATCCAAAGTTAACGGCATAAATATTACTAATAAAAAAGCTGGTACTTATAAAGTGCTTACTTTGTGCCAGGTACAATTTGAAGTCTTTTATTTGATAAATTCATCTAATCCTTGCAACAACTTTATAAAGCAGCTCCATTTTACAGATGAAAACGCTGAGGCCTTGAAGGTTTGGCTGTCCAAGATCACACAGCTAGAAGGTGGTAGAGCTAAGATTTGAAACCAAGCAATCTAGCTCCAGAGCATAAAAAATTAACTGCCTTGGATTTACACCACATGCACTTTGCTCTGTGATTCTGCCAGCAAAGTGTATTTCAGTTAGCAAAAGAGGTTTTTATATGTAGGGGATTATCAATAATGGGAAATTCTTTCCTAATACTGTACTTTGAAGGTAGCTAATCACCCTTTGCTTTGAAAATGTTGGTCACAGAAAACAATTTATTTAACACATTGCTCATCTTATAGTGGTCTTCAATTCTTTAAAGGTACACTCATTAAAATCATGTTTAACAGAAAATAAATTTCCTTTAGTAATGTTGAATGTGTATAATTCCTAGAAAGGAAAGACTTTTTTCACAAAAAAATAAGCTATAAATGATTGTAACATAAAAGTTTATTATTAATTTCTTACTCTAAATTCCAAACAAACTACAGACATCTTACCAACACACAGATATTGTTTTAAATTAGGTTTTACATAATTTGCACAGGTCAAAAGCCAAAGAAAAATTTCAAGAGGTATGCCAATCATGAAACCTGATTTTAGGGCCTTAGAGACTAAAATTTTGTTGACTTTTCCTCTGATTTCTAACAACTCTAAAATCATTCTCAATGGAAAGTAGAAACCACAGAGATAAAAAAATATTTCAGGCTTTAAAACTCTTTTCAGAACAGAATAATATGTATGTAGTAAGCTACAAGAGGCACTGATTTCTTGGCCATCTATCTCTTAATATCTTAAATTTCTCTGTCATTGATATGTTGTCTTTTTAAGGCACATAACCTAAAAAAAACAAAAAATAAGTTTGCAATAATTTAAAGGTTGCCCAAACTACCAGAAACTAATCAAAGTTACCCATATATAAACAAACTGCCAAATAAGGCTATCATCTACTAAATATATAAGCTAATAAATTAAAAAATCACTATAAACTTCCTATATGTTAGATTGTCCAACACTCTGCATTCTACAGGGATGCTTTGCACTACAGCTGTAGCAGTAAAATTACTGAAACTGTAATTCTCTTAATATTTAAATAATATATTAAAATTTAATTTTCAGCACCTGGAAGAATCTGTTTATGTGCCAGCAAATGAGGTAGCTGGGCCTGGAGCTCCTTATACATATGGGACTCAAAAACAACCTATCACAAATAATTACTAAGCTAGAGCAGCTGTAGTCACCACAGTAGTCATTTAAAAATCAGGTCAAAGTTGCTTGAATTCTTTTCCATTTCCAAGATACTGTGTGCATAAATTCTATGGTGTTTATCTTTTTCTATTTGCTGCATTTCGTAAATTATTTATTTTTGCTGATAATTGTAGATTGCGGTGGAAAGGGTAGCAAGGGCATCTTGTGAATTTTTTTTTTTTTTAAGTTGGGCATGTTAAAAGAAATTAAGCTCCTGATTTCTCAGGTTCTTTAAATGGCTTACATGAATGCGCCGATCTGAAAGCATATGTATTTGTTCAATCTGTTTACAGGAAGGATTATATAGTCTGTGAATAAACAAACAAACAAAAAACTAAAGTATATTTACTGTTGTATGTATCTAGCTGTCCACACACATTGTGTGTGTATGAAATGAGTCTAAATATAGATAAACACATACCTCCTTAATAAGATATTCTTCAATATATTCTCTATATTTTTTCAAAATCATGATGCCATCTGGTCAATGTATAAAAGAAAATCATTTAAATTTTACAATTTATTAGATCTGAACAAATTACTGGGGGGAGGGGACTACTGAATTGAAGATTCAAAAACATTTTATATTTTATACACTTTTATTCACACCTAAGAAAGTAAAACCATTTTAAAGAAGGTGTTATATAGACACAATTCCTAAATTCACAACCCTATCTGAAATTGGATAGGTATACATCTCTCCTCTTCCATGTCTCAGCATTCTTAATGTACTTACTGAGAAATAAAAACTCAAGAGAGCATTGAACATCTTAGGATTTTTTCCATCACTTTACTGAGACTCACATTGCTTTACCCAAAAGCTCTAGATAAAATGAAAATTAATTTGAAAAGTATATTTAGTAAAAGGATGACAATGGCAATAAACTCTATTCAAATAGAAATTTTAATTGCTTTGAGTTATTTTTAGATCTCCAATCACATTCTTGGACATGGGAAAAAGTCTAAATGTCTGTTTTTGGAAAGCATCAAATGACATCCTACACCTGATATTTAGAAAGAAAATAAGATTTTTTTTTGTTGTTGGAAGGAAAGATGGGGATTAGGGGATAGGAAAAAAATGTACCAAGAATTTATACACTATTACCTTCAATCACTTTGATGCGAGTCATTCATACCACCACCATGCTAACAAGACATCCAATTTACTAAACAATGAATACTGAAAATACATTTAAAAGGTACAAATGACTGTCCAAAGAATGACACTGAAAAATATTAAGTAACAGCTCTACCTCAAGATAAGCCTCACCATTAAAGAGTTTTAATGAAGAGAGCCTTCAAAGGCTAAATCAGGAGGCATTGATTAGATTGCCTCTAACTTTGTGTTTTGACACCTTCGTCTTTCGTGGCATTATATTGTCTCTGTGCATCTTACAAAGGAAGCATTTTACTAGGCCCACACAAGAACAGGAGACAGCAATGCTTATAAAAGAGACTGTCAAGGGTGTGAGCCAAAATGGGTCTCATTTGGATTTCAAGTGAAGAAAACTCCTAATGCATTTCATTACAATGTATGCGAACCTTTGAAAAGAAGGATGGATTGGGATTCTCATCCCTATTAATTTATTGAAATGGATTCAGTTTTTTCTTGTATATCAAGAGAGACCATGTGTTTCAAGCAAGGTAACAATATTATAGTCCCAATAACCAAATATGCTATGATTCAGTATGCCCTTCTGTGAGATAAAGAGGATGCAATTTTCCTGATAATTGGGATTTGAGTTTAAAAATAAATCCTACAATAGCATGGCAACAAATAAATATTCTTTGTTACTATCAGTTTTAAAGATATGATCAAGCTGCTACACAACACAGGGATTGATTCAGTCTTTGTTACCAGTGCAGGCTTTTTACCATTTGAAATCCTATTTTTCCCTTACTACTGTCATTCACATACTGACTTTTTATTTCATTGAGGAATTGTGTGCATGATGTAATTAGGATAACACCAATGAAAGTCATATTTTATTAAAAGATAGTGAAAAGAGAACGAGACAAAGTCACAGCATTTTAAGCACTGTATTGTGGTCTATATATACCTTCCTTCATAAGAATGTTCTAGTCATCAAGGCACCTATTAGGTAATTCATGATTTTTAAAAAAGGTGCTTATATTTGGCTGATTCTCCAACTTCATTAAAATGATGGCCACCATTCAAAAAATTTCAATCCTTAACCACGGAGAAATGCCATGAGCTAATGCTCTTAGACATCCTAAATAATTTCATAAATCTACAGGATTACAAATATAAGACATATGCTCTCATTGCTCTTTAACACCATTAACATTTAGAGATGATTGATTATGTTATACCAATAACATTCAGTGAATTCAAAGCTGATCTATTTTTTATGTAAATCACACAACCTGCTAGTCAAATTAAAGGTTAAATATACATAAAGTCTTAGAATAAAATACAGATAATCTTTCACATATAACATGGACCCACGATGCACACACTCAAATGTAATAGGAGCCACAAATTCACAGGTTGCTTACTAACTAAATCCAGAAAAACTGTATGAGCATGTCCTCCTTATGTTGCTATACATTTTATTCCAAATGGGAATAATATATCCACAGCTAAGTAGAATTGCAAAATATAGCTAGAAAACACAATTGGGAATAAATGTACATTTACAAACTTGGAAAGAGCCCTCTATAAACAAATTCATATTCCTCATTTAAATTTTCCCAAGGATCTATCTATAAAATAGGTACACTAAGAAAACATATAAACCAAATATTCAGCATGTGTACATACATGTTGATGTATGTGTGTATACAGATATTCTTCAAGCAACAGAAAACTATATACAAAAATTCTAACAGTGAATCTCAATTAAGCTTATTTAGTATATGATTATTTTTTTAAGAAAGTTTATACATCTTCCTGTATTACAGACAATAGAGTAATTTTTTGATGAATTGTAATTAAATTAGAATGATGCATGTTTCTTATTTTTATATTGACAGCTCTTGTATTCTCAGGCAGAGCCTATTCCACACAAATATACAGCAGGTTACTTGTTGAATAATGTATTTCAAGTATGTAAAATTACCAGGGAGTTGCCTAAGATCTATACATGAATACATATTTTGGCCTTACTTTTCATCATTGCATGTCTTCAATTGAGTATATTTTATAATCTACTAGCAAAGCAGTTAATATCAGTTTTTTTTTTCAGGACATAACAAAGATAATAATACCATCTTTATGATATAAACTTTATGACATTCTGAATAAAACTGACAAGTATAAAAGTTGATCCATAAAATAAGTGATATACTTATGTTAATTCACCTTTTAAAAGATATTATGTGTTGCTTCGTTTTTTTGACAAGGCTTCCATTCATACTAGAGACATGTTGAAAAACACTATATTTTCTCTCAGTAAGGAAAATCACTTTACCCACTATCATGCTTGTTCTGTCTCAATAAAAAATCAATCATCAAATGCTTGCTTCCAAGTTTTACTTGTTAAACTGCCAATTTATGCATACAGTTTGGCTCAGCAGAATTTCACTCAGTACCATTTCTTTCATTATTATAATTTTGTACATCTCATAAAATGCTTTAAACTTGGGGGTAGGGGAAGTTACGAAAGTTTATATGTGTTTCTATGCAGCATTTAATGTTATAGTTAAAATACAGTGGTAAGATGTAGTTCCAAATGATCATTTTTAAAGAAAAAGAAAAACTATATCTTTCTGTGGTTTTTCAAAGTAATAAAGGCCTGATTGATCCCACTGACTAAGGCAATTGAATCGGTTGTCTAAATGGTGGCAACGTCAATGTCAGATATGTGGTTATCTTTTCATCTGGGCCCATTCTTGAATGTAAAAATCAGATGTTTGAAGGACGTCTCACTGACCTGTTATGGCCTCTACGACTCTCAAACACAATACTAGTATTCCTTATATAAGTGCCACATTTTGGATAAAAACCGTTTCATCAATGATGCCTTTGCGACATCTGGCGGTCCTTAGGATATATAAAAATTACTTTTTGTTTTTCCAAATCTATCGGTACTTGAAATTCCAGACCAAAAGCCTTTGATACCCCCTAGCGGGGGCACAAAAGCACTCTGGTCTGTAAGCTAGGACGTGGACTACCATGAATCCATATGGTGCAAAAGGTCACAAATCTTGAGATGTGGTGACATCATGACAATAAGACACTTTCTAGACAGAAGCTGACCCATTTTGAATATAAAAAGGACCCTGATCACTTGTTCCCACACATTTAAGACTATAGAGAAAAAAGAAATATGCTAAGTGCTCTATGCAGACACTGAACACTGGTGTTTAAGGGTACCTATAGTTCTCAGACTTAAGGAATACTACCCAGAGATTCCCGGCAAGATTGCTTTAAATGATCTAAGCATACTGGTTTTTTATGCTATAAGTTGATGCTCAGCAAATGTTAATAAGCTGGGGATAAGTGGCTGAATCACAGGGTGCATGTTTCTATGCAACCTTCCCTTTCTTTTTAAATTATTAATCCAGCCATACTGAAGCTTGCTCTACATGCTTCTGCCTTTATTTATATTTCCAGAAAAGCACGGAACTTGAATATTACTTTATGCAGAAGAAAAAAACTGCCCTTTGGATTTTTATTCTTGTTCTATAGGCAATTCAGTATGAGGAAGGGGGAATAAAAACTCATTTCCATCTCTTCTTTACACTCTCTACAGGTATATTTGTTGTCCACATTGAGAAATCATGACTTTGCTAATTCTCTGCTCAGCAGGAGAAAATTACATGTACTATACAGTTGATTTTTCATTTATTCTAAGTCTTGGTGAAGTAGCACACTTGACAGCAATAAGATCAAATTCAAGTGCACTGTGTTTATTCTCCATTTTCAACCCTCTTTGAAAATATTTGTCTGAAAATCTATATTATTTTGGCTATAAACTAATACTTTCAAGGGGTTTTCCAGAGAAAAGAACTCAGGTTTTCCAGATTTTGCTTTATAGCTAATATTTAATATGTATCTCATTTTTGATTTTTTTCAAGTGATTAGTTTATAAGCAGTCAGTGTAATAGATAGTGGATTCACTTCTCCTGACACAATACTAAGATTTATTATATTTATGCATACATTACTGAGTTGCACTCAAAGATGTTTTTATTTCATAACTGAATCAATTTATTTTCATTTATAAAGAACATGTAAAAACTATCCCAGTAGAAATGGGTTTGAATTTACATTCAATTTTTTAAAATTTCATATATATTAAAAAATTAGCAGATGTCTTCCATTAGTTACATACTGCTCTTAGGGGGGCAATAAGTTCCCTCGACAGTACTTATATATTGAAATTTGAAATGGATATAGATACTTATCTTTTAAAATTATTCCATGTTCTCCACTTTAACAATACAGGATCATATAGAACAATAAAGTAAATAGAGATTTATATTGCATTCTCTTGTCATTGTTTAAAGGGATCTTATTTAATTGAGAAAGTAGTGCGATACAAAAACCACCAGTGTGCATTATTTTTAAAAAGAAAGTGTAAGAGGAAGAAAAGTAAAATGATCTATTATCACTATATTATTTACCAATATTTTAGACTACAAGAGATGGTTTGATAAATAATAAAGTAAAAACTATAATGAGATACATTGAGTAAATTAATGGCATTTAATCAAATACCACTCTTTGCCCCAAACATGTCTTGTATAATAAACATTACAATGGAAGCTACAAAAACTGACAACAGACATACCTTTACAATAATATGGCTTAAATCTTTTAAAATGCTAAAGCAATAATTTTGATGAAGAATAATACCAAATATACAATCCTCCCACCTATAATTACATACAAAACTAGTAAAATATGTTTCCAATATTACACATTTAGATATAAAGAAGTAAAGTCATAATTCTTTGAAGGACGTCTTACTTAAT
Organism: Mesoplodon densirostris; assembly: GCF_025265405.1. Taxonomy (NCBI): domain Eukaryota; kingdom Metazoa; phylum Chordata; class Mammalia; order Artiodactyla; family Ziphiidae; genus Mesoplodon; species Mesoplodon densirostris. Next base: position 77,592,314 of record NC_082663.1, read on the forward strand.
TCTTAAGTAAATTTTATTGTTTTCTTGAGTCTGTCTTTTAGAAATAGACTTGTAGGATGTTATGGAGAATTTTAGTATGCAACTTCCAACGGCCACACCAAGAATTATCAAAATAAATCCTGCCCTCAACTCTCAATACAAAGAAACTGAAATTTTGCCACATTATCTAAGTATTTATTAAAGTTATTTTCTTTTGTGAAGGCCATGTTGGAAGCAGCTAAAAGGTGAAAAGACATAGAAGGATTAAGAAAAGTGAGAAAATTAAAGGGAAATAAGCAAACAACTAAAAGTAAAGGATGTTAAATATGGAAGCCATTGAATGAGATCCAACACAAGCATAATTGGTATCTCTTAAAAAAAAAGAATTAAATAAATGGAATGGGGAAAATATCCAAAGATATAATTTAAGAAAATGTACCAGAAATAAAGTAAGATTTTAATACATAGATTGAAAGGACACATTTCCTTGGGAAAACTGACACAGAATGATAAACACCAAGATATATACTGGCGAGAGAACTGATCTTCAAAGATGAAGAAACAATTATCTTTCAGGTAAAAATATCAAGTTACTAAAGGAGGAAAACATTGGCTGGCTCCAAAGCTATCTACAGAAACAGTGGAGCTATGGCTACAAAGTCTTCTGAGAAACAAAGAATTATCCCATTAGTATATACCCAGTCAAGCTGTCATTCAAGAATAAAGGCAACAGACAAAAAAAATTTAAACATGCAATATTCAAGAAAGATAACTATTAAGATCCTATCTTTAACAAACTACTGAAGACTGAACTTCAGCTGAGAGATAAATGTAGAAAATATGGCAAAAGGATGACAAAGAGAATTGAATCCATTTAAATATACAACTAATACTAAAATAACTATGAGAATTATAGTTAAGGAATAGAATGTAAATGTTAAAACCAATACAACTTATATATAGTATGAGTAAAACTTTCTCAACAAGAACTGAGGAAAAATGATGAACTTACGGTGAGCATGTTAATTTCCTTATCTTCCAAATGAGAGGTCAAAAAATACCTTTAATGAGGTATAGGCATATAAAAAGTTATAACTTTTTAAGTAAATAATAAAAGAACAAAGACAAATAACATATTCAATTACAATTAGGTGGTGAAGCATAGGGAGGTTAGAGAGGAAAGGCGGCAAAATGTTGAAGATACTAATTTTATCATTGTTTATTGTGGGGAGTTAATAGATAAGATGTGCTTAAGTATGGTATACAAAGTTACAGGTAGTCATTAGAAGAACTAACAGCAGAAAACAACTACTTGTTGGGGTAAGGTGAGTGGCTGGAGGGCATGGGAGGGGGCCTTACCTTTCACTATTCATCTATTTGTGATTTTGGATTTTTGCACTACACCGATGGCTTTACTTATGTGAAAGAAACACTTTCTAAAAGTTGAAAGTATCCAACATATCTTCAATATGACTCTTAATAACAAAATACAAATCTGATCATGTTGGTCCCCCCACCCATTGCTCCCCCACTGAAACATTCTTCATTTAAGGTGGCAAAACTTTAAAAACACTTCACAACATGGGGTGGTTCCTCTCTACGACCTCAAAGAGAACTGATTCCCACCATGTATGCTTTATTCCTTCCACTCTGGGCTATTTTCAGTTCCTTAAAAGTTCTGTGTTTCCTCTTGCCACCAGGCCTTACCTCTCCTATACAGACAGTCCAATAAGCCCTAATTGTACTTCAGTATGGATAAGTGGGGTGCATTGCAGAGTTAAATAACTTAGAGTAAATTAATGTTTCCCATAGGAAGTGATACTAAAACTGAGACCAGGAGAATGAATGAAATTAGCTAATTGAAGTAGCCAGTAGAAATTTGTGTAGAATAAGAGGGTACCATGCAAAATGGGGAAAAGCCTAGCAGTAAGAGAAAGCAATGACTTTTGAGGAACTGAATGAAATGTGACTGAGTCAAAGTCAGTAAATACTAAGGGAATAATGCATTAAAACTACATTGAGTTTCATCCTGGTAGTACAAATAATGATTTTGAATATGATTTTAAATAATGATTTCTATGCTATGAATCACACAGCATAAAATATAGTAAGTTCTACTATTATATATCTAAGGTCTTGGAGAGTTTCTGATATATAATAGGCACAGAATATTCGTTGAATTAATGAAATTTGAATTTCATTAATTTGAATAGCACTGAAGAAATGGTCACACTGTGATCAGATTATTTCAAAAGTTGGAGTTAACCAAGTGAAGCCCAATAAATTCCACCTTTATATTAGAAACTGATGAAGTGCTTTGTTGACAGGGTCAACATTACTTTAAACTGTAGTATATTTTAAAATGTAGAGCTCCAGGTCTGGAGAAAATGGAGTAAATCCACTAGAGCTGACCTCTCACACTGATACAACTAAGGATACTAAGCAAAATAAAAAACAAACAAAACAAAACACTACTCAAGGACTATGAAAAGTAAATAATAGCAGGCATATTAGGGAGAGAAGTTTAAACTTGAATAAAGACCAACAACAAAATTTGTGGGACACAGCTAAAGCAGTGCTTAGAGGGAAATTTATAGAATTACAGTGCTTGTAGTTGAAAAGAAAATAAAAATGATCTCTACCCAATAATCTATCACCATGGAAATTAGAATAAAAAAGTACAATAAAAGGAAAGAAATAATAAAACTAAGAGGAGAAATCATTAAAACTGATCACAGAAAAAATAAAGTAGCTAAAATCAAAAGTTGTTCTTTAAAAAGATCAATAAAATTAATAAACTTCTATTGACTCCCCCTGCCTGAGAGAGAGAGGGAGAGAGAGAGAGAGAGAGAGAGAGAGAGAGAGAGAGAGAGAGAACACAATTTACTACTACCCGAAATGAAAAGGAAAATATCACTACAGACCCTATAAGCATTAAAGGGATAATAAAGGAATACTACAAACAACTGTAGGTACATCAGTTTGACCATTTAGATGAAATGGACCAAGTCCTTAAAACACAACCACAACAACTCATTCATGAAGAAACAGGTAACAGATGATCTCTTCCAGAAATCTGAAGAAAAGGAAGTACTTCTCAACTCAGTCTATGAGGCCTGCTTTACCTGAGTACTAAAACTAACACATTAGACACCATAACAAAACATCAGACCGGTATCTCTCATGAACATAGACAAAAAATCCTCAACAAAATATTAACAAATCAAATGAAGTGATATGTAAAAAGGATAATACATTACTAACAAGTGGAGATTATCCCCAGAATACAAATGTGGTTTCATATTTTAAAATCAATTAATATAACTCACTATTTTAACAAGCTAAAAAGGAAAAAAAAACACATGATCATTATCAACAGATTCTGTGAAAGAATTTGACAAAACTCAGCAACATTTTATTTAAAAAAATCACAATAAAGCAGAAATAAAGGGAAATTTTAAAAACTGATAAAGGGCATCTACAAAAATACTACAGTTAACAACATACTTAATGAATGAGAGACTCAATGCTTCCTCTCTAATAGAGTTATAATAAGATGTCTACTCTCACTACTCCTATTTAATGTATTACTGGAAGTCCTAGCCAATGCAATAAGGCAAGTAAAGGAAATAAAAGGCATAAATATTGTAAAGGAAGAATTGAAATGGTCTCTATTTGTAGATGACATGATTGTCTACATAAAATACGGCATGCAGTTTACCAAGAGAAGTCCAAATGGTTAGGCTAAACACTGCTACCCTCCAGCAAACAAATTTCCTATTGCTGTTTCTCAGAACAAAAAAAATAAAAAGCAAAATAAAGACTTCACAATCTACTTTTTTCAAGTCCAGCTCCTAATCATGATATTAGAAACTCACTTTGCATTTGGTGAGATCATCAAGCTCAGAGGAGCAATACTGTTTAAATGTACTTCTGTTTAAAATTATAGAATTGTAACATAAGGAAAACATGTTATGATGTTGTAACAAACAACTTCAAAATTTGGGGGATTTATAGTTATTAAGCTGAATAAAACCAGGACTTCTTCTGTTCCATTTATTCATCAATTCTTACATCAGTTCTATGTGCATAACTACTGTAGATGTTTGATGTGTGTTAATATCTGGTTGTTAAATTTCCCCCCATTATTCCTCTGTATGAATTTAGAATCAATTGTCAAGCTCCTCACTTCACCATATCTGAAAATTCTGTAGGGGTTGGGGTAGAAATTGCATTAAAAGTATAAATTAAGTTTGGGAAAATAACATCTTTATGAAATTCTATTTTCCTATTTAGAAGCATGTTACATTTCTCCATGTATTCATCCTCTTTTAAATATTTCAGTATGATTTTACATTTTTCTTAATATAGATTCTACATTTTCTCAGCGCTTATTCCAAGGTAGAATATGTTATGGCTTTTATTGCTATTCTTCATATTTTAAGTTTATTTGCACTATACAGGAAGACTACTGATTTTGTACACTTATTTAAAAACTGGCTTTATAATTGATCTCTCATTAACTCTACAATTTCTCAGATTAATTTCACATTAAAAAATAATAAAATCATCATATTTCTTCTCTCCAGATTATACTTCTTATATGTGTTCCATTCCTATCACAACAGTTAGAATCGAAAGAATAATGTTAAATAATAGTCGATGAAATCAAGCATCCGTCCTATTCCCATTTTAATAAGATTGGCTCTCATACTACTGATAACAATGATTGTGTTGAGATTATGTTAAAGGAATATCCCCCTCAGTTTTAGTTAACCAAGAATTTTTATCAGGAATTTTGTTGGATATTGAATGCTTACTATCACTTACTAAAATTATCATATGGCTTTTTAAATTTAACTTTGTTATGTTGTCATACTATTTTAAATAATTATTATCTTCCTGGAAAAAAATCCAACTTAGTTGTACTGCATTATACCCTTGTGTCCCAATGAATTTGATTTGCTCATATTTTACTTATCAATTGTATATTCTCATGTATAGTTATCATTGATAGTTGCCCATGGTTTTCTATAGGGCTATTTTAATTAGGGCTTAGTTTCAAAGTTACAAAGGGTTAATAAAATAACTGGATAGGTTTCTTTATTAGTTCTTAGAGGTTTTAGTCTAATTATATGATGAAAGGTAACATAGTATTTTCAGTTACTTAGATGATGTTCTTTTCAGGTTCATACATATTTTTGGTAAATTCTGGTGATTTGATTTTTTTTAAAGAAAAGTTTCAAAATATCAAAATATTAACATTTATTAGAAAATAAATGTAATAACCATATTTTAAATCTCTACATCTGCTGTCATCCTATTTCTAGTAATTCTCTGTTTCTCAATTAGATTTAGTACTCACGCTTACTTTTTATTAGTTTGTTGACATATTCACATCCAAAATTTTTCCAAAAACTTCTCATCAAATAGAGAGCAGAAAGAAGTGGAATGACATATTCAAAGTGTTGAGGGAAGGAAACTATCAACCAAGAAACCCACATACAGCAAAACTATCCTTCAAAAATAAATGCAAAATAAAGCCATTTCCAGATAAACAAAGATATATAAGTTGTTGGTAGCATACCTGCCTCACATGAAATCCTGAAGGAAGTCCTTCAGGTTGAAAGAAAATGATATTAACTAAGAGTCCACAGGAGAAATGAAGAACACCAGAAAAGGTAAATACATGGGATGATAAATTTTAAAAGACTGAATAAATATTATCCCTTTTTTCTTTACTCTTTATTATTTTCTCCACTTCTTTAAAAGACACAGGTTGCACAAAGCAGTATTCAAAACTGTACTGTTGGGGTTTAAACATATATAGATTTAATATGTATGGCAATAATAGCGCAAAAGAGGAGGGAAGAAATGGAGTAATACAGGAGCAAAGTTCCTGTGAAGTAAATTGTGAAAAGATTCATATTTTAATACCAAGAGCAACTACTAAGAAAATAAGTCAAAAAATAGTAAAAATTCAGTTGAGGGATAAAATGTTCCAGAACAGGGCAAGTCTTGTTCTGCTACCAAACTGGACTACCATGCTAAATGAGATTCAATACGTGCTTTCATAAGGTTTATGTTTGGACACAAAAAAATCTTTCAGTTCTGAAAATTCTCTATTCTTTTCCCACTTTGGAGTCTCTGTATGTGTCTAATCTCTGGCACTGAAAAAAAATATCCAGGTTTTCCCCGATATTTAAATAAAATGTTTAGTTGAATTAATATATGACATTCTCAGCCTATATGTCAATATATATTGAGTTATTTATACAAAATCATTTATACAAAATGATTAAAGACAAATTTTGGTCCACATATGAATATTAATATAAACATTAATTATTAGTTAATATGAACATCCATATGTACTTCATGTTTTCACAGTTCAGGGTACCTGAGTATACTTTTCTTGTGTCATTTTAAGTTCATGGCAATGGAAGACAATAAAATAGTCTGAATGATTAAGTTACTAAAACTAATATGGTACTGTTGCAATAAACTATATTAATTACTCTGACATTATGTGAAAAAGTTCACGATAGATAGAGGTCAGTGACCCGTAGCTACTCTAGAAGGCACATGGAGCTATACAGGCCTAACTTGGAGTATCACATACAAATATCAGTTAAGCTCCTTAATGGAGTCAAGCTCTAGTGGGAAAAAGTAAAATGTAGCAAAATTTTATAGTTTGCAAAATTCAAATTCTACAATTATTCACCAGTGTACTGTATAGCCTAAGACTGGAAGAGGCTTGAGATGTACTAATTAAGTATAGAAGAACACAGTCTGCCAAGATGTCCATATTTACTTTCTATTCTTTTCAAGCATAAACCCACTGTTGGACTCCATAATTTTAGTCTGATGTTCCTTCTTTCAAAGATGTTTCTTTGTTTTACTGAAGGGAAGCCTGTTTATGACAGCCTGGAAAAGTAAAAGTTTCAAATAGAAACTGATAATATTTGCTTATAATAAAGTAGAAAATACTACTTTAATCATTAAAGACAAATAGATCTGTCCTTTTAAAGGACAAAAGAACTAATATTTAGAAAGGGAAATTGTTTTACAAATCTTACTACATAAAAAATTTAAAACTTCTAGTTACTAAAAAACATCATTAAGAAAGTGAAAAGGGGACTTCCCTGGTGGTGCAGTGGTTAAGAATCTGCCTGACAATGCAGGGGACACGGGTTCAGGCCCTGGTCCGGGAAGATCCCACATGCCGCGGAGCAACTAAGCCTGTGCGCCACAACTACTGAGCCTGCGCTCAAGAGCCCGCACGCCTAGAGCCCGTGCTCCGCAACAAGAGAAGCCACTGCAATGAGAAGCCCGCGCACCGCAACGAAGAGTAGCCCCCACTCACCGCAACTAGAGAAAGCCACGTGCAGCAACGAAGAACCAAAGCAGCCAAAAATAAATAAAATTTTTTTAAAAACTTAAAAAAAAAAAGTGAAAAGGCAAGCCAAGGAGTAGAGGATATTTGCAGCAAAGGATTTGTATCTCCCCATCCATACATCTATCAATATTTATCTATATTTTTTTATATAAATCAATAAAGAAAAAAGATCAAGAGGAAAATAGACAGGAGGCTTAATTAAAGACATTTCACCAAAGAAGCTATCCAAATGCTTAATAAAAACATGAACAAAATGTTCACCATCATCAATAATCACACCTGTCAGAATTGCTAAAAGCATGTTTGTACTGGTGAGGATATGATGCAATAAGAACTCATATACTCCTGATCAGCAATATATTCTATGATCCAGCAATTCTACTTCTAGATATAAACACAACAAACTGCCCACATATACACCAAGATTCAGGTACGTGAATGTTCCCAGCCACATTACTTGTAATAGCTAAGAACTAGAAATCACCTAAATGTTCATCAACAGTGGAATGGTTAAGAAACTTGATGTAGTTCTACAATAGGATACTCTACAACAATGAAAATGTACAACTTTGGTTACATTCAACTTCATGGGTGAATCTCACAAACATAATGTTGAGCAAAAGAAGCCAAAATGAATAAAAAATATGTATGATTTTACTTAAGTTTTTAAAAAGAGCAAATTTACACCCCCCCCGCAAAAAAAACCCAAAACCAAAAAATGGAAAGTAACTGTTGTCAAGCGTACAGAAAAATTAGAACCTCTATGCTTTGCTGGTAGAAATGTAAAACTGCTGCAATCGCTGTGGAAAACAATATGGTGGTTCCTCAAAATATTAAACATAGAATTACCATATGATAAAGCAATTCCACTTCTGGGTATATACTCAACAAGATCAAAAGCATGAATTTCAACAGATATTCACAATAGCCAAAAGGTAGAAGAAACCCAAGTGCCCATCAACCAAAAAATGAATAAACAAAACGTGGTATATATACACAATGGAATCTTACGTGGCCTTAAAAAGGAAAGAAATTCTGTCAGATACTACAACATGGATGAGCCTAAAGAAATTATGCTAAGTGAAATAAGCCAGTCACAGAAAGACAAAAATAATATAATTCCACTTATTTGAGGTACCTAGAATAGTGAAATTTATAGAGACAGAAAGTAGGATGGTAATTGCCAGGGCTGGGAGAAGAGAGGAATGGGGAGTTATTGTTTAATTGGTATAGAGTCTCAGTTTGGGAAAGTGAAAATGTACTGGAAATGGATAGTGGTGATGATTGTACAATAATGTGAATTACTTATGCAACTGAACTGTACATCTTAAAATGATTAAAATGGCAAGTTTATGTTACGTATATTTTACCACAATTAAATAAAACACAGACCTGAACTATGGTGTTAGAAGTAAAGATAGTGCTTAGTCTTCGGGGAAAAAGGGAGAGGATGGTATTTAGAATGGAGCGTGGGGGTGGGGTGCTTCAAGGGTGCTGGCAAAGTTCTATTGCTGGATATGGTCATCAGTGGTGGTAAATGAATGCTTGCTTTATGATAATTCATAAAGTGTCACACTTAAGTTTTATATCCCTTTCAGTTTGTTATATTTTACAATAAAATCTTTAAAAATAGCATATGTATATTACATTCATGGTCACAGAAAACAAAATATATCAGTCATATATCATTACAACTTGTATATTGCTAGCAGTCTGTAGTAGAAAGCACTTGGGCTTTGGAGTCAGCCATCAGCCTTGGACTTGAATCCCAGCTTGGTCATGTAAAAACTGTGTGACATTCAGCAAATCCTTATCTTCTTTCACTCTATTTTCTTAACTTTATAATTAAGAATATGACAAGTGTTTTACACAATGTTTTGAGAATTAAAATTTTATGTAAGAATGTACAGCACATTGCCAATCAAGTAACAAGTGGTCTAAACATATGAGGCTCCATAGGCTTTCCTTTAGAAGACAAATTCCTTCACATTATAAAATATGTTTTCATTGGATAGTCAAGAATATTCTTGTGTGGAAACAAGCTAAAAAGAGTACAGATCAAGTTGAAAACTGCCCCAAACTATGTTACCTGAGAGGCTGTAGTTCATTCTTTCATTTTAATTGATTAAATTAAAAAACAAGCAGACTGGATTTATAACTTTGTTGTGAGGGTATAAAGTTATACTTCAAAAATGTGAACAGACAATAAAGCCATGAAACAACAGTTAGTCAAATATTTTTAAAGAACTATTTATTAGAATAATAAAAGAGAAAACTTATCTTTTAAGCACTGCTACTACTTAACATTTTAAAAGATTCCTTTTGTATCCAAAAGACAATGGGACAGCCTTTGACTTTCTATATACCATTTACAGAGGTTTAACTGTATATCATACAAATGCTTCCAGTTTCATCCAAATCTACTGTTAAATTACCCATGTAATTATCCCAGTAGAAATCATTACACCTTCTTATTATTAATTTTATTAACACTTTACTGCTAGGAGTCTGGGTATGTGTATTTAAATGTAGTTCTCAGAGATTTTATTATGACAAGTATAGGGAACACTTCTATATTATTTTATGGGGGAGGAGTGTTTAATTACTAAGCAATTACTAAGCCACTAACAATACAGGTAAAAAATAAGTGGCCATTAAGCTTACTTCAAGGCATACTTTTCAAAGATCCCAATGGCAGCATCTTTTTATACATATTTCCATTAAAATGAAGCTAATTTAGTTATATATTCCACCTATGATGGGACTATGATCTGACAGCTCTTTCTTCTGATCTTTGCCAACAAGAGAGTAGTTACCAAAAGTTATGCATCAATGTACACAGACAGCAAAAGGGGTAAGAGAAGGGGAAAATTTATGTTTTCCGACTAACATGAGCATAGAATACTGTATGTAAATGGAAATTTCAAAATGCTTATATATCTTTTAATTGGAAGTTTAACCTTTATCATATTTTTTTTTTTTTTTTTTTTTTTTTTTTTTTTTTTTTTGCTGTACGCGGGCCTCTCACTGTTGTGGCCTCTCCCGTTGCGGAGCACAGGCTCCGGACGCGCAGGCTCAGCGGCCATGGCTCACGGGCCCAGCCGCTCCGCGGCACGTGGGATCTTCCTGGACCGGGGCACGAACCCGTGTCCCCTGCATCAGCAGGCGGACTCTCAACCACTGCGCCACCAGGGAAGCCCTATCATATTTATTATACACTTTATTTTCTAATTTATCACATAGTATTGTTTACTGTTCTCAATCAAACTTAATTCAGTTAAATTAAGATCACAGATAAGATAGAAATATTAGTACCTCAGTAAATTCTCAGTATACAATTCTCATTCCCCTTTTCCCTTTCTGTTACAATCCTGTATTGCTAGTGATCCTCCAACTATTTTCAAATCAAAATAGCTACTGGGTGAGGGCTTCCTCTGTGCAAGTACCTGTACTCAGAGTAAATCAGCTTGATTTCTCCCTAACCAAGAATTCCCTATAGAATCTTGGGTATACAGAAACTGTAAAAATATCAGTTTGTTTCATTTTATTTAGACAACCATGAATTGGGCCACAAATTAACTTTTTATTAATTTCTAGTTGTAAAAATCCACCCCTACCCCCCATCCCTACTCAGTTCCTTCAAAGTAACTCTTCAATATCAAGTTAAGGTCAACATAGAGTAATAATCATAGTATTTTATGGGAATTTATATATAATCTATTAGTATTTTGGCAGAACAGAAATTACCAAGGAATGTGAATTAGAGTATGACCCTCTGAAGGATATAAATTGTAATTTCCATCTCCTTTTTTACATCACAGTCTATTTAGTAAATATTTATTCTTATTTTTCCAAGGGACAAAGAAAACAGCTCAGAAAAGTGAGAAAAAAAAAAAGACATACTTCACTGAGCTTATTTCTAATCAGAATTAGCTATGAAGGAAAACATTTAATTCAGGTATTGAGCTTCATAAGGGACATTGTAAAATCCTGCTGTTTTGAAAAACTTTTCTGCCTTTTTCAATATTAAAACATTAAAAAGATAGAATGAAGCCATGGAAGAACTTTGGAACTTCATAATCAAACTGCCTTATAGTATACGAAAATATGGTCTGTAAGTTTTTTATGAACAAGGATGTGTCTTACACATTTTTGGGTACACTCTGCCTTTTCCTACACTAGTGTAATATATCCAGACTTAATAAACAAATACTTTGCTATAATATCATTGGCCTTTGTATATTTAATGTGAACTTGGCTATGTTTAGGAGATCAAATCCCACCTCAAACAATGTTACTGGAGTGTTTTAATTCTATTTTCAACTCAGTGTTCACTGTATTTGATATTGTTTGAGACATTTAGATAATTAAATAGAGAGGTTGGATATGACTTTTAGTATGAGAACTCTCTTTATAATGGTATTTGCTGGGATGATATCTGGATGGCAGGTAGAGACCAGTAAGAGAAAAGAACTATCCAGCTCACCTTAGTCTAATGCTGTAAGCTGCTGTTCGTGGGACAAGCTTTAAGGGGCAAGGGCCTAGAGAGCGCAAACAACTTACATTTGCACCATGCTTAATTCTATTTCCTCTACTCAGTGAGCACCAATGTACTATTCAATGTTTTAAAGTTAATAAAATGAAACTGCAGTGAGGCAAAAAAAAGAAAAAAATCATTTGGTTTTATGTATCAACTTCCACTTGTACCAAAAGCAAAAATACAAGTTACTGTAGGAGTTACAGATCTGGGAATGTCAGACTTACTCAAGGCCATGACATATTATTTTACTGGATTTCATTAAATTCCCCTCAAAATGTAAAGCATGTATTCATTTAAAAACTTACTATCATTTTGTTGCAAGGCTCCTGAAAAACCACACATCAAGCTTAAGATTTAACTTGACTTTGGTGATGCACCAGTAAAAAACAAACAAACAAACAGAAATTCAAATCATGATTTCGTAGAGATCAAAAGAAAAGCCCCCAAATCAAGCAGTTAACCTGAAGCAAAAATTTATTTTATTTAAAAATAAAAGTAGTTTACATAGTCCTCCCATTAAAACATATCTACAGACATTTTCTTCTGAGTGGCACAACTCAAGCTAACGCACATGCTAAAAAATGGATTTTTACTACTGATAAAGCTTTGGCACAGGCCAATTCGATCCTCCACCCTTTCATGTAATACAAAAGAATAGATTCTTAAAATAAAGGAGAGTAAATAACCAATATAAAACAAAATGAGAAATAAAAACACTAATATAAAATTTTATGATAGAAAAGAATGCCAAATCTGAGTCTTTTTCAAGAAATTTGAATTTTATGAAATAAAATAAACATTTCATAGCAGGTTTGGAGGAAATTTAACATTTCAAAATCACATTTTAGAGACAAAAGAGTTGGAATTTTGCTGTGTTAAAATGTTTATGGATGGGTCTAGTTTGACAACTTAGCCTGTGGGATGTGACTTTCACAGTCTGTTGGCAGTTTGTAGGCAAGCCATCACACCTGTGACTCTGCAGTTGATTAATGAGTCTTTCAGCTCATTGCTACCATCTGAAGGAGGGCTATGGCCTTTCTGAGCTTCACTGGTTTATTCGCCTTAAACTGCAGTCCTGCTGAGGTATCGTCCATAAGAAAATCACACCTAGTTAAAGCTAATGAAAACCTCAATATGTCATTTTCTAGACAAGTCAAAAAGCATGTAAAACTAGACAAAAGATGTATTCAAGTAACATGAATGCAGTTTTGTCATAACCTGCCAATCCAAAGAGTCACATAAAAAAGCTTTCCTATGACATATTTCAGTGTCAAATTTTAGAGTGATAATTCTGAATTCTCTGTTCTGTAAGAGGGCTTCTACAATGCCAGCTCTTTTGCTATACAGAACTTCTATTTTCATCAGAACTACAAAGATTCTAGTTCATGACCAGATAGCCATTTAGCTTTAATTGTCTATAAATGATTAATCCAATTGGGAAAATTTTAGGCCTTATTTCAAGGTTTTCACCTTCAGTTTTTCTACTTGAAGTGTGTCTGCTATTCTATGACTTTTTCTTGAGTGCAAGGCAGCACTGCAACTGCTTTTCCCCCAATCTTGCTCTAGAGACTGAAAAGCCACGTAAAACAAAAACACGTAATGCCCTCCCTATCCTTTTAAAGCGTGAACTAGAGAAGAGGAAGGCCTACTGTGAAAACAGTCCAGTATAGGACAAAATGGTGGGAAATTAAGGAAACATGGAAGATAGGAATCTTTTTCTCAGGGCTTCATACTTTAGCTTCATTTTTGAAGCACTATGAATCTCTAAAACTTCAATAATATTTAAATAAATACTAAAATTTATTTTAAAGGTAAATACCTGTTATTCTTTAATCTAGATTTTAGACTAGCATTCCCTTCCACAGTTTACATACATAATACAAAGTTTAGCTATATTTAAGTGACAGAAAGACTAACAAAACTCTCAGTACTATCAATAAATGAGCAGTAAAGAATCACGTTTCCATTCTAGCAATTACCACTTTCTGATCTTTATTATCATCACAATCATTGCTACTTTTCCAATTACCAGTTTGATGACTATATTAAGAATTATGGAATAAAAAATACTGAGTAGTGTACTAATCTTAATTTGTAACATGGTGATGTTTATTTGGAAGGAATGATTTTGGTTGATAAAAATATCGATTCCTTCAAGAACTTAACTGAACAATGTCAACAGTGACTTTTAAGCATTCACAAAGTGTTTGATTATTTCAACAAGTTTTCAAATTGTTGTATCAATTATTTCAATCTTGGCTGCAAAGTTAAATCACATGGAAAACTTTTTAAAAGTGCCAATGAATGGCTGTGCCTCACCTAAGAAATTATTTAGTCAGTTTTTTTTTTCTTATACTCTTCCCAAATAATTCTAACATGTGTCCAAGGTTAAGCAGCACTGCTCTATATAATTAATCCTCATGTTCATTTTGCTAATCTAAAAGAATAAAAAACTTAATCCTACCAGGGAAAAGAGATTTCTCAAATTAAGTTGGAAAATAAAGTCATCAGTCTTTAGGATTCTTAGATCTCTTACTATAGTTTATAAGAAAATATGCTGGACCATAAGTCAGAAACCCTGGGCTTAAGTCATTGTTCTGCTACCTGCTAGTTCCATGTCTTCAGTAAGGCTCTCAAGACAAATGTTTTCTAAATTATAAAATGAGAAAGTTAAGATTTCTTCCAGCTTTAAAAGCATGTTCTCAAATAATTTCCAAGGGTGCAGAGTGCTGTTCTTAAATGTGAATCAGAGTATTAGTTGATTCCATAACTAAAGTTCGGATCTAAGCCACGATGAACAGATGTGCATCACATAAGCCATCATGCCCTTCTCCTGTCTATGGCAGACACTGCTAATTGATCTCAGCATTACAGAAAAAAAAAACACCACTCTCCTGGATTTTTTACTCATGATAAGACTATTTTCTATTTGGGAGCTAAGTACTTATTAGCTGTTGAAGGAGTTCAGGACATGCCACCTCAAAATATGCTGCTTTGGTGTACTGATTATTTTGAGCTGAAGACACTTCAAACACAGCAAATACAGGGAGAGGCATTTTCTGAACTCCACTTATCTGCCTAAAGACAGATTCTCCAAAAGGAACTCAATTGCCATAAATCCCCTTCCCAGGTGTATCATTAACCAGGGGAAGACTAATTCTTCCCACAGGAGAAGAGATTAGAGGTCAATACCACACCAGACAACTTTGCCACAAACTATCATACCTCCCATCTATTCTTCTAAAAGCCCATTCATCTTTCCTAAAAATCTTTTACTCTCCCATAAGTAGCCTACATTCCTTCTCCCCTTCACCTATAAAGATGATATATAAGTTCTCAAATCTTACCATTTGGGGGGGTATTCACTTTTCCCCCCTGGTAATGCCCTTCTGCAGGTAATATTAAAAATTAATAAATTTGTAAACCTTTTTTCCTGTTAATCTGTCTGTTGTCCATTTATTTCATAGACCCAGCTATCAGACCTAGGAGAGTAGAGGGAAAGTATTTCCCCACCTATGTTGTTTATTTAAAGAGATTTAAAGAGATTTTTAAAGAGTTTTTTAAAAGAGATTATGAAAACAGAGTAGTCAGCAGGGGACCAAAAATGTCCAGAAAGAATAAAAACTTGTTAGCACAGTTAGAAGCAAGGACACCCTGACTCACAACATGTGAATCAGGTCTTAATGGCAGGCATAGCCCCATGGAGAGATGCTTTACTCCTACTCATCGAATAAATTTTTTTTGTCATAACCTGGTTTCTTTCTGATGTCAATTTACCTTAAGGGAGAGAATGAACAGATCTGCTTCAAGTTGTATTTTTCACTGTAAATTAGTAAATTGGAACTCTGGTTTTGCACAAGTGTCTGATGAGTTTGGTTAGTGTGAGTCAATATTTCTGTATGAAACCAAGTTACCAGACTTTCAAAGCTGAAAACCAGATCATATACTAGGGTAGAAATACCAACAAAATTGTGTCCTGCCCAAGAAGTCAGTTAGTCCTCTAGCAGTGAGGCATTCAGTGAGGAAAACACTTACAAATATAGTGGAAATAACTCAAATAGTTTCTAAATAAAATATTTTCTTATATAAACTAAGAAAAAGGAAGCTTTAAAACGTACCAAAACCTTTTCATTTTTGTCGGTTTTTCTTCATATTTACAAATAGTAACTTATAAAATGTTGTAATGATGCAATAAGATGAGAGTCAATGCTCTCTGAGGGCAGGACCCCCATTCCATCCAGCCCTAGTCGCCATCTCTCATGATAAGTCCTTTACCAAAAGACAGACTATTCACACCATCTGCTGCCTCCAGGGAGACAAGTTGCACATTTAAAAGTATGGCAATATTCCACTATAGCATAATGAAGAAATGAAAAACATATTAGCAAACTGAACACTTTGGGGAAATTTCATTTTCAAATTGTGTGCTATTTTGCTTTTAAAGATGTAAAATTATTTAATAAAATGTGAGAGGAAGCAAATATTCCTTCTTGTAGCAAAATTATGACTGATTTTACTTTGTGAAAAATAACATTATTTCCAACAAATGCATTAAAATCATACATATAATCCACATTCTTGGAGTTGTGATGAGCAAGCATCTATCTCTGACATGCACGTACTTTTGCTAAAATCAAATGTCAGTCCTAAAATCCCTGTTAGCTTATTTGCTAAATGAGAAAAATAAGCAATTAATTAGGAAAGAATTCCACTTAGTTTCTTCTTCAGAAACTCCCTGGGGTCTTAAACATTTAGTTTGAGGCTACCTCAGACCAGCTAGTTCAGAGCAACAAACATGAACATGCAGACTAGGAAGCATCACTACCTCTCCTGGGCATTCCCACCACTGTCAGGTAACTCTTACGGTTCAGAGAGAAAGTGAAGCACTGAAGAACAGACTGTGCAGCTCCAGAACAAGCTGCAAGTACACCGAGAGATTAAGAGCAAGACAAATCAGGTGTACCTCTCCTACTTGACCAAGGCCAGTATTAAAACTAAGAGCTTCCCTGGTGGCGCAGTGGTTAAGAATCCACCTGCCAATGCAGGGGACACAGGTTCGAGACCTGGTCTGGGAAGATCCCACATGCTGAGGAGCAACTAAGCCCATGTGCCATAACTACTGAGCCCATGAGCCACAACTCCTGAAGCCTGGGTGCCTACAGCCCATGCTCTGCAACAAGAGAAGCCACCGCAAGGAGAAGCCCGCGCACCACAACGAAGAGTGGCCCCCGCTCACCGCAACTAGAGAAAGTCCACACACAGCAAAAAAGACCCAATGCAGCCAAAAATAAATAAATAAAATAAAAAACAAAACAACCCCAAAACTAGCACATCTTGTCTGAAGAACCATCAATCACCCACCAAGAGTGCCCTCACGAAGCCAAGGCTTATCCAAGCCATACAAATGTAAGGCAAATAGAATTTTAGTGACACACTACAAGGCCATTTGATCTATGAATTACACTGGCCCAGCAATTTCTTACACATTCCTGAAAACCTTCAGGGTCAGATGAGGCCAAGGATTCAAAAGAAAGAATCTGTAACTCCTTCAATATTCCCCAGTTATGGGCCAAAGTAGTACAGGTGCCCCCCTTCTCTCCCACCAGCCCTCACTCAATTCAGCATCTGACTTTGTCCTAAGCATCCTAATATTCATTCACTGTGCCTATATGTTGCAAATAGAACTGATTTAAAAGTGAAAAATGCAGTGAAGAGACCTTTACTCTAGCCAAAATAACCTGGATGACCACTGCTCACCTTGGTTCCCTGGCTGACTCGCGTTCAACCATCAATACGCAGCTCAAGTATCACCACGTCCCGGGTGGATTTCCTGACTGCTTCCACATTCACTGGAGTGAGCTCTCCCTCCCCTGTGATCTTCCAGTGCTCTTGCATGAACCTCTATTGTATCTATAACCACTGATACTTTAGTCTGTCTCCTCTACTAGATTCTAAGTTCCTTGACAGCAGGGGCTGTGTCTGGCTCATTTCTTTATCTGCTGTACCTAGTGAATGTTGGATGGATGGATGAATGAACAAACCGTCACAGATCCATCTATTTACTCAAAGTCTTGCTGGACTGAATAATGAAATAGAAGTATTCTTATAATCAACACAGTGTTTTTTGTGGGTTACATAATACTTTACTTTCATCTGCTAACAAATGTATTCTCTGTATAATAAAATAATAAGAGTGTGAATTGCCGCTTACACAAAGTTATCTATTTCCAGGGAGTCCTAACTCTCTAAGTCCTTTACAGGTCTGACTTGCTGAAATGGACAAGTGGATGTTCATCACTGGTTCAGGCTGAGCAAGATGAACAACTATGGAAAAGACATAATCCTGATGAAAAGAACCTTCTAGGCAAGTGAGACAGGCAAACAACAAAACTTTAATCAGCTTACTGACTTCTTTCCAAATCTGGTCAGCCCAGACCAATTCCATTTACCTTAGGACTCTGACTATTAATAGGTTTTAATTCATTAACCTAGTATTGTCAATTATTTGACAATAAGAGATTCACTAGCTTCCAGGTCAGTTGTTAAATGCCACATCTCTCTGTGCCTTTAGAAAACTTTCATTTTACGGAAAACTAGAATATTTTATTTTTACAAGGGAAAACTTGGAGGCATTTGGTGTCTAACAGAATGCAAATGATAGGAGACGGAAATTTTGCAAAGTATTTGAAGGTTTCTAGGCTGAGGCCAGAAAAACGTTAGTGCTATGAATAGAAATCACCCAACTCTGAAGAGGCATTTTTTAATGAAGATAATTATCATGTTAGGACTACTTTATGAGATGAGAGTTACTACATTAAAATATCATTACAGTGAAAAATCCAAGTCTGTATGTGATCTGGAATCTTATTGAACAATTAGAACTGGAGCTCCAGATGACTCAGTGGCATAGATTTAGAGGTTCATATTGGTGGAACTAATCCATTCTGAGGACATGCGTTATTTAGCAACATAGCATTAAAAAAAATAAAATTTGGATGTTTTTATCTAGGTATGCACTCACCTCCCTGTACTGTATTATACCTCGCCTTTACATTTTTGTATTATTTGCCCAGCCCCTGAATGCATTTGATCTGGATACCTGGGATAATCCCTTAAAGCCATAGAAATGAATGAGTTAGCTGCAGAAAAAGAGGTGGAAAGGATATAGAGAGTTGGTGAATGAGAGGATGGACTAAGGCTAAGAAGCCTCTAGTAGTATCTGAGGAAAGAATACATCAGAACGTCTGTCTTTACAGGAATTCAAGAAAGAGATATAGATGTAACTGGGGATGGGGGCCAAGAGAATAATCAGAAATACAAAAAAAAAATCTTTGAATCTGAAGGAAATCACAATATCAAAGGGGCCTACTCAATGCCATGAGAAACCAAAGACTCACACATTGACACAATCTCATTTCAGAATGACCAGGTATGGTTGATGGGAGGAGTTACTTAAAACAAACAAACAAAAAAGGCACCACCCAGGGATATGATAAGGAGAAGAACCGTTTGCCATCAGATTTCTCATAGGCAACATAAAATACAGGAAGATGTAGTTTCTTTATAAAGTCAAACATAAATGTACCATACAACCCAGCATTCCCACTCCTAGGTATTGTCCAAGTGAAATAAAAACCTATATTCATGCAAAACCTATACACAAATGGTTATAGAGGCTTTATTCACAATCACCAAATACTGGAAACGACCCAAAGGTTCTTTAACAGGTAAGTGGATCAACAGACAGTGGTACCTTCACACAATGGACTGCTATTCTAGAAGAAGAACAAGCAAGTGGAAGAATCTCAAACGCATAATGCCAAGTAAAAGAAGCCAGATTGAAAAGGTGACATACTGTATAATTCTCTTGCAATGACACTCTTGAAAGAAAAAACCTACAGGGACAGAGAACAGATCAGCGGTTAGCAGGGATTGGGATGGGGGAAGAACTGACTACAAAGCGTCAGCACAAGGGAATTTTTTGAGAAATGGAATTCTCTGTATTTCGATTGTGTTGATTGTTAAACAACTTTATGCATTTGTCACAACTCAGAACTATCTAGCAAGAAGAGTGAATTTTACTTTATACAAAATTTTTAAAATAAAAATACAAACTGATTTTAAAATACAGGTTATACTATATCACATAAAGGTGAGCAATAGAAGAACTAAAATGAAAATCAATTAGCAGAGCTTGAAGGGAAGAGGAGGAGGTAGTGTGAGTTAAATCTTTTTTTGCAAGGTGCCCGTAAATACTAATTTTAAGTTGATAGATTAAAAAAAATAGTGGTGTAGCCTGTCCCTTAGATTTATCAACCAAAAGAAATAAAACCAGAAATGGTTCAAATGGCTGCAAGTGCAGTGGAACTTGTGTGATTGAGGAGCTGGGGAGGGGAACTTTTATATTTCATGTCTTACGTTCCTGTACCATTTGAAATCATACGCATGTATGTATTGCTTATAGTTTATTACAAAATAAACTTCAAACTTATATTAATACAAATATTGTGGATGCAAAATATCTTGATTTAAATTTTTTTTCACCAGATGTCACATTATGGAAAAAAAAATCAAATTTAGAGCTACACCCCCAAGGTACTTAAGGTGAAAGTTTCATTTACAGTAGTATGAAAAAGCACTACTAGTATCCTAACTAATGTCATATATAACACATTACAAATGTACTGTAATAAATACTGTTATAAATGTTAATATATAAAATATTATATAAAGTGAACAATTTTATTAGTTGTTCATACTTATATAATATTTAATTATATCAATACCTAATAGATGTTTAAATTTCTCTAATTATGTCATAATAAAAATATCTTCAAAGAGATAATTTCCTCTCTTTATGTTGATATAGCAACAAAAATAAACTGAGATATTCAGTAATGACCAATAACCCTGAAAGCAGTCAAGGTTCTTGTCATCTACAGCCAAACTGAATCAATGGGCCTATAACAGCTACTCCTGGTGGAAACTATGCTAAAACTTCTTGTAGAAAAACGTCACAGAGGCTTTGGGGTCTGAACAGAATTTGACAGGGGAGAGACTTAAAGAATAGTTATTGAAAAAATAATTTACTCCATTCAAGCAAGTTTTTAATAGCTTTTGATCTGTTGCAAGAACCCCAAAGTGCCAGTATGTGAATGCATAATTGGGTAGGAGAAAATTCATTACAAAGTGAATTTTGGTTCAACTTGACGAGTAAAAAACTTTCCCATGGCTGCTTTTGAGAAAATTATTATACCTTCCTTTCATCAAAATGTTGCTAATTCTGCATTTCTGTCAATAGCATTTAATATATTTATTTAGGTTGTCTGTTTTCTACCTCACTAAAGTAACAGAGACCTTTATTTAAATCCCATCTTTGTTAACTTACATAATACATACACATACAATCTCTCCATATGTAAGAGAATCACTCTTGGCATCCCCACTGTGGGAGCCACGGAAATGCACCGCTCACATCTCCTGCTGCAGTTAGCATGGGGAGTGAGGGCCCCAGCTGTCATTCCTCTGCATCTGCCATTGCATTTGTGCTTAGGCCATGCTTCTCCCAAGCAGATCTCAGTCAGTGTCTGAGCACAGCGGAAGTAGAGTACCAGCCCAGTCCTGCAGGACATGAGACTCTTCCAGTGTGGGACTTTAGCTCAAGGAGTCCCCACTGGCTTTGTCAACACTTTCTTAGAACTACTCTGTCATCTGAGCCTCTTCCAACCCAATCCTCTGCCCCACCTCCTTTCACAGGTATCAGATCAGCAATTGGGTCTGAAGGTTTGCCTGCCTATTCCTGTTTCCTCCTCTTTACCCTCCATGTGCATTTCTCCTGCCAAATCTCATGTACCTCTAATCCCATATTGGCACCTGCTTGGAGGATGTGAACTGACACACTCAATCTGAATAAATGATAAGCATGGCACCTTTCTATAAACATCTAGGCCACACTGGCTTCAAAGAGAAAGTATCAGAGCTAACTTTTACGCATATGAGGAATAGATTTAGCTGGGCCCCCAAGCTTCCTTGGAAATATCTTTTATATCTGTGATACATAATCTCCTCCTCAGTCTCTAGCCATAGTCTCTAATCTGGTCTTCCCTCCTTTTAGTTATCCTGTCCCTCCACCCCAGCTATTATTAATGTCCTAAAGTAGCTTTCTGTTCCTATCACTCCCTTGCTTAAAGGCTTTGATGATTCCCTCAAGTCCAACAGTTAAAGTCCAAATTTCTCAGCCCTCAGACCCTCTACAACCTAAATACAGTCAACTTACTTCTCAGGTTTTAACTAGAAGAGGGCTGTCTTCCTCCAAGGCTAGAGACAAGAAGCAAAGGACTGGAGATGACATAAACAAAACTGAAGTTTAGGAAGAAAAGCTGGGAGATTCATGTTAGACAGCCTTAATTTTCCTAGTAAATAGGTGATGGTGAGCCAGTTGCTGAGAGGGATATAAGGAGTGGAAGAGGGGGGTAAGTATTGTGATAACCAAGGTGGAAATTCACAATGAATTAAAAATTGTGTGGAATAGCTCTCAAGGACCCTTTGACATATATTAACATTCTCTAGTAAACTGTTACTTTATTATAAATAAATGCATTTCACAAAGCAGATGCTCGAAAACATTTTATGTATGAGTAAAGTAAGCACAACTCTAGAGAATTAACAGAAGTGGTTAAGAATGTGGACATGAGCTAGAATCTGAGAGCTCTGCGTCTCGGTGCCTTAGATTCCTTATCAGGAAAATAATGGTAACATAGTACCTACTTCATAAGGTTATCATAAGGATTTATAATTAAATGTGTATGTAATTTACTTAAATTACACCAGCCACGTGGCAAGTGCTTTCCGTTTTCTGTCTTCATTATCACCAGTACTTGTACAGTGAATACTGAGGTAATAAAAAACAAATTTTGACCTAAGGGTACAAATCTGAAGTTATAAGACTAATAAATTCTGGGGATCTAGTGTACATCATGGTGATTATAGTTAATAATACTGTATTATATACTTGAAAGTTGCTGAGTAGATCTTACATGTTCTCGCCACGAAAAAGAAATGGTAATTATGTGAGGTGATAGCGGTGTTACTTAGCTAAGGTAATCATTCTGCAATATATAAGTGTACCAAATCAACATGCTGTACACCTTAAACTTACACACTGCTATATGTCAATTATATCTCAATAAAGCTGGAAAAAACTGACCAGGAATACAGTGTAGTAGATAAAGCACCAGCAACAGAATCAGAAGCCTTCATTTTGCCTTCCAGATGCCACTTAATATCTGTGACCTTGGGTATGTCATTTTGCACCCTCACAAGTACCTGTGTCTTATTACATAGTTGTAGTGAGTGTCAAAGGGGAAGATTTGTGTGAAAGTACTTTATACACCGTAAAAGACAACATATACAAGTTACCACTCAGAAAACAATACACATTTATGGATTTGTTTGGTTCATGTACCAAAGCCCTAACCCCTGAAAATCCTGAGGATCAGAAGTTAAATTTATATCTCCTAGATACATTGTAGACAATCTCTGTCCAAAAAACACACTGCTTTAGGAATTAAAAATGGAAGGGAAGCCTGCTCCTATTAGAGAAGATGGTGATGGTGGGTAGAATCACTCAGTCTGAGGTCTTTGGGCAGAGGTGGGAAGGAAAGGGTTTTCCAGGGAGCTAGAGCATGAAAAAAAACTACATTTGAATGCCATGGCATATGCAATGTATGTAATGGCTCAGAGGTGTATATTCATAAAATCAGCTTCCCCTTTTTCTTAAACCCATCTCTCCATAACCAGGCAGCCTGCTGCTACATCAGGAATTTACTGCTGTGAGCAACTATAAACATTGTGCTAATGGCGGCACTGCCTGAGAACGATCATTGGAGAGTGTCGTGTGTGCAGTTCAAGGCCAGAGACAATATTTCCTACTCTCTACACACCACAGGGCACACACAGGATACAGCTTAAAGGCACTTTAATAATTATTATTATCAAAAGCAAACAATCAACTCCACAGATCAAAGGCTCTTTTAAAATATGTTTTCTAAACTCCCGTTTCCTCTCAGATGTATGGTTATCGTCCACTGGGAAAGGCCCCAAAATGATAGCCAGAAATCTGCCACCACCACCCCTTCTGCTGTTCCTGCCATCATATTTAATTGTGTTTGCTCAACGCGAAGCCAAACTCATATGCAGTATATTTAGATGGTTAAAGTAGCATAGCATTCCACTGTATTCACAGATTATTTTCAATGCCACCATTCTTGGGAATTAGTCTGGAATAAATAAGGTAAAGAGAAAAGAAGCAACATAAATTTGTTCCAGTGACAAAGAAAACAATACCAAAATGGCAGTCTGGAGATTCGCTGTGAATGAAGGAATACAGAGTGTTCCTTTTGGTGAGCTTTCCTGCAAATGCAATCACCATCTCATTCGATAGTCTGGATTTATTTTAAAGTGGGTGAGAAAGAAAGCAGGAAAGTAATTGTAAGAAACTGTGAAAAGTACCTTTATTATTTCAAAAGATCAATGTACAATCACTGTCCTTACTCTTATATGGCATTAAAGGTAAAGGTGTAGAACTGATACATATGTTGATTTTCTAAACCTCTAAGGAGTCTTTATTTTCCACAACGGCAAACTTTCTAAGTTGAAAAACATATATCATTAATATACACTCAGGATCTCTTTTCTGAGGTCTCAGCTACTATCTATTTCTTCAAATGCCTTGAAAATCACAAATTTATAAAGGCTTGGTTGGACGTTTTTGTCGTCTAACTCCATCTTAAATTTTTCAACGATAGTATCATTTAACAAATACAAACCCTACCACCCAAAAGTCAAAAGGCTTCTGAATCGTGGAGTAGAGAACAGACTTTGTTGCTGGAGAGGTTATGGCTTGAACTAGATCAATTAATTAAAAATAAAGACCCGTGTTCTGTGCTTTTAATCTGAGCTGAACTTCACATAATAACAAAAACAGGCATTTTAAACATACAAAGCTTAATTAACCCGATTTTCATCCAAATGAATGAATATGCATATAGATAAATTTTTACTTGAGATTTTCCAGGATACACTTCTTATTCCAACATGACTGTTGATCAAACACCACCTTTAGAGAACACCTACTCTGTGTTCATCTGTCAAAGGCTGACTTTTTCTCTGCATTCTTATTCCTCATTTGTTTGTTAATTAATCCAACAAATATTACTCAGAGCCAGCTATGTGCCCAAGGGCTAGTCTAGGTACTGAAGACACGGTTGGAATAAGAAAACCAAGGCACTCTTCTCATGGATTGTACTTTCCACCCTGGAGGTGGGGGGTGGGGGGGGGCGGGGGGAAGCAGGGTTAAACAACAATAAACAGAAACTATGATTTCAGGTAGTGATAGCTCAATTGAGAGAGCACAGTGAAATAGACTTGGAGGATCACTTTAGTTGGGTGATAAAGAAAGACCTCTCTGAGCAGGGGACTTATGCCCCAGATAGACAAGATGGCACCAGCCATGGAAAGAGATGAGGGAACTACAAGTACCAAGACCCTAAAATGGGGAAGAGTTTGGAGAATCCAAAGAACAGGAAAGGCAATGAACTTAGAACATCATCTGAATTGAAGGGACGTGTTTTGAGATGAGGCCTGATAGTAAGCAGAGGGCCCATCCCGGCCAAGGACTCAGGCTGCCACTTCAAGAGTCGTTCTGACTTGGCAGTCAGCACAGAATCAGCTTGTGGAACAAAGGTTAGTGTTGTCTCAGATACACATATTATTGGCACCACCATATCTCCTCTTTCATGTACCTGAACCGTCCCTCAAGTGCTCATCCCTTGAGTCTTTACCTCCTACGTGGCTCACCTGGTCTTTAGACCTTGCTCATTTTTTCACTGCTTGTCTTACAGACTCATGGGCCTGTTGCCTGGTCTCTGACCTGACACTTGTTCTGACCCTCATGATGGGTTTAGGCCTGGAGTGTACATAACCTCCATATATTTGACCTCAGGTATAACCTGACTGCCCCACCTTCCACCTCCAACACTCTACTAATCCCAAATGACCTTTACTGTTTCCTTACTTGGCCAGACACTAACACTGCTTTCTGCTAGTGCTACTATTTTTCTAAGTATGTACAGTATTTTAAACTTTCAAAACCACTTCATATCCTTTAAGCACTCTCTTGATTATGTCAACAATCTCTATGAAGTAGATATATAATTATCATCACTTAATTGTAAAGATGAGAAACTCCAAAGTTGAATAGTTTAGATAATTTTCCTAAGGTAAGCTCACAACAGGACTGGCCTGAGAACCCAGGAATACTGTTTTCCCATTTCCATCCTGTTCTGGAGGTGAGGGAAATCTTGACCACTCAGGGTATTAGTCTTGAGAGAGTTAAGTCCACAGATGGTCTGCTTATGATATTGGATTTGAAGGCCAGGCACAAAGGAATTTAGGAGGTGAATAGAAAGGATTCCCTTCTCCTCAACTTTTTTCACATTTGTGTATTTGACTTCACTTTTGTTGTGACATTTGTTTGTGACAAATGTTTGTTCCCAGACAATATTTCCAGTGCTATATATGAACTCAGCCATAGTGTAGAGATAGATTAGTATAACTTTATTACCAACTAAAGAGAGAAAAAAAGGGAATAAGTAACTTGTTTAATTGCTGACTTTTGGAAAAAAGAACTGAGCATATTCAGCTGAGCTGCTCTAGGTTTTCATCTTTGGCTCTGCCTAACCCCAAAGATCATGGTTGTACATAAGACGTATCACTTTTTGGATGTAGGATAGCATATATAACTCTCATTTTAAAAGCTCAATGTTCTGTGGTCTCATTTTCAAATATGTAATTTCAAATAACCATGTTGTCAAAGATTCAATGCCGTGCTCTAGAGCCCGAGAGCCACAACTACTGAGCCCGCACGTGTACAGCACGTGCTCCGCAAGAAGAGAAGCCACACAATGAGAAGGCTGAGCACTGCAATGACGAGTAGCCCCTGCTCACCACATCTAGAGAAAGCCCGGAAAAAAAAAATTAAAAAAAAAAAATCAATGCACTATTTCTTTTTAAAGCAGCATTTCAGATAAACCCAAACAAGAGAGTCTCTCAGAGAAAATAACAGAAAAAAATTTTCCTTACCAGTTTAATATTAATCAAGTCTCATAAATAACACTCTTAAATGGGAAAGTGCTAAAAGAGATGAAAAACTCTCAGGGGTCTTTCATCCTTCTAAGGCAGCTCAATTATATTCATTGTAGCTTGTAGTGTGTGGTAGTTTAGAACAGAATGCTTTTCATACCATTCTTTAAGAATCTAAGAGATTCTAGCTGTTTCTGTTAAAAATTCATGACCCTGGGACTTCCCTGGTGGCGCAGTGGTTAAGAATCCGTCTGCCAAGGCAGGGGACACGGGTTTGAGCCCTTGTCTGGGAAGATCCCACATGCCGCGGAGCAACTAAGCCCGCGCACACAACTACTGAGCCTGCACTCTAGGACCTTTAAGCCTCAGCTACTGAGCCTGGGCACCACAACTACTGAAGCCCACGTGCCTACAGCCTGTGCTCAGCAACAAGAGAAGCCACCGCAACGAGAAGCCCGCACGGCAAAGAAGAGTAGCCCTCGCACGCCACAACTGGAGAAAGCCTGCACGCAGCAACGAAGACCCAACACAGCCAAAAAATAAATTAATTAAAAAAAAAATTCATGACCCTTTTCCAAGAGAACTGTTTTGACCTGTTACTTCTGGCTAAATTTGTAGGAGTTCTTTTTCCCCACTCATTCCTGCACATAATATGTCAGGGAAAGAGACTTTAATAGCTATCAGCCTAATTGAGGTATAACTAAAGTTGTTAAACAAAAACAACAATAGGCAATTTGGGGTAAAGCACAAATTCACTTAAAAGTGAATATTATACAGAGCAAATGCAGTAAGTTTTGAAGGATGTGTTGCCCCTAGTTTACCATTTAGTGGACTGGAAGCAGCAATTCACAGCTGAAAAGACTTAGTAAATTGTAATACAGTTAATCTACATAAACTCAAAACTTTCCAAATAGCAGGGAAAAAATGACTTACCTTCCCTAGTTTGTTTCCAGATAGACATTTAATACTGGGTAAACATTATGTAGCCATAGATTCAACAGAAGACCCGGCCTTTCCTCCACCACCCCTACCTCTCATCTCTCCAGGCAACTTTGGGACAGGTTAGGAACACCTGTGGGGGACTTGTGCATTAATAGGGTGCACTCTGAACTACTACCTGCCACGTGGTAAGCTTGCTGACAGAAGGCTCTGTCCTTGATGGGGAAGTTTCTGGATTGTTCAACTTTGTCCATGATGGGTGGGTGAGCTTCATTCAGGGGTAAAATATTAGGAATACCACTATGACGACACATCTAAGCTACCGCTTTTCTTGGCAATAAAGCTGCCTTTTTTTTTAAAACCTCCACCTGGGAAATACTGAAATCTCTCTCTCAAGATATTTTCTTATATGCACCCAGATATCTCAAGGATGATTTGACAATTCTAGTATGTCACTATCCTTATCATCTTTTATGAAAAATGATACTTTATATTTTTTTCAGAAAGATAAGAAAACATACAAAGATCATAAAGATGATAAGTGAGTGTAAACAAACAGATAATACCTGAAGAATAAAAGCAACTGCACATATATATTTTATGTAAAAACGTGATACTTGATAGAGAAATGCAAATTTAAAATTTACACCTTACTGTTTTCACTGAAAACTTTAAAAGTATGGGGAAAAGCCATATTCATTGATCCAAAATATAAAGAAAACATTTATGCTTTTGTGCAAAATAAATTACATGTATAGACTCCTAGCCTGAAATCACATTATCATTTTATTGGGTTGTCCTGGGGTGTAAGTGCACGCGTGTGTGTATGTGTGTAAAGTAGTATGCAACTGAGACTACAGCAAGACGGTGCCAAAATAACTGGCTGAAAAGCAAAAAAATTCAATCATGAGAGTTTTACTTACATGTTTCCCCTGATTAGTTGATTTGGCTTGGCATTTTGTATGCATTCATTAAATCGTTGTAAACAAAGGCATAGTATTATAATGACATTCAAATCAATAACTTTTGGTGTTTACAACACAAAATCAAAAATATTTAAAATTTAGACTAAAATCAAACAATTTCATCTCAGAAAAAGTTTTCCTGCCTTCTGCAAATGCTTACTATAGAAAAACAGCATTCAGAAACTATACTTCATATAATTTCAAATATATATATATATATATATATATATATATATATATACACACACACACACTCACATACAACCTATATATAAAAGATATATATCCTCTTCCCCCGCCACATGCCCCAAATCCCCAATCTTATTACCTGTTTTTGAGCAGTACATTGAAGGTCGTCTTATCCAGTCCCAGATAATTTGGCAGCAAGTTTGACCAATTCCAGTTCCATTTTGTGATAGCTGACTGTTGATAAATGAGAAGACGCTATTGTTAGTTATTAATCAGAGTTAATATGATCAGTAAATTAAAGCTCCAGCTGTGATAGACTAACTAAGAAGGAGGGGGGTCCAGAACAAGGACCTAGACAGATAACATCAATCATGTCCACAGAATAAGGTTTTTATTCCAATAAGACAGCAATTAATTTATAAATCCATTTGGGGATGTAGTCATTATTTATAAAAATATAAATCAATTTCTTGAGTCATTATTCTTCCAAGAGCTAATGAAATTTGCAACAAGTTTCTCTGAAAGGATGACTCTTTGTAGAGCAAAGCAAAATAATTGGCAACTTTTTCATGTATCAATTTATAGTTTTTTGTGGGTTTTTTTAAGCACCCAGAAGTTTGATTAAAAAAACAAAGATGGAAGTACTATGGCTCAAATTACAAGACACAGCTTAATTAGAGTAGGATATTAGTGTTTTTGGTTAAGAATCTGCTTTAAAGGGGAAATTATAAGGACCTGTAAATGTAAATAACATAAGTAATTCTTTTTTTCTCATTTAATAGATAATTTCACAACAGAGTAAGGAGAAAAATTACTGTGAAAGATAATCTCATAATTCAGAACTGAATACAACACACCGTTTATTTAAATGAAGTGAGAATAATTTAACAGCCACAATGATTATTTATGGTTGGAGGAATCTAATGTACAACGCAGGAAGGCAGCCAATAAACTCAAACTTATACAATATATTTGGTTTTAAAGTATTATAGACACTTATACCCCTTAACACTAAATAGTTTTGATAATAAGCATCCAGGCCAGTGTTTAAAATCCAACAAGAACTATGCCCTGTCGCCTGCTGATTAATGGAGCACTACAATCCTGTCATAGAGCAGGAGAATTCTGCCCCAGGTTGTCAGCATTTGAAGGTCTTATTCTACTACAGTATTGATGAATGTAGACTAGGCTTGTAACAGGCATGGTAAAAATATTATCTGCATCCCGAATTAGGCCATTGTTTTAATTCTTATTTTCGTCAGAGCTCTAGGTCAAGCAATCCTTCTCTTCTGCCCTGTTAGTTCAAATAGTCTGTCAGGAGGCTACTGGGAAAAGGCACCAAAAAAAGAACAAAGCAAAAGCAACTTTAGGTTTCAAGTCCTTTGAAATAAAGATGATCTTTTTAATGCGACTATGAAACATGCAGCTGAAACAATGGCATTATCTGACATTAAAAAATGTGTGGTGTTTATCACATTGACTTTATTCCAAACATCCTGACTTTAAGATCGTTAACAAATTCATTTTAAATTCAGGAATGTGTTTAGGGTTATAAAACAGCAAATTTACCTCATGCCACTTAAAATAGGAGCTCAAAGCTCTATTTACAATCAATTTTAAACTGTTTTATAGTTTACCTGATAAATTAGATAAATTCATAAAGATTGCAAGGTGTTTTGTGAGCGTGTGTATTGGGAGATGGGGGAAGCCAGGGAGGGGAAGACTGTAAGAAAGACGGGGTTTCTTGAGGCTGCCGGAGACATAGCCGAACAGATGCTCCCTCTGCCCACAGTGAACTGACCGGGGCAAAAGTCAAAGTTTACAGACCAAACATATGAATCCGTTTGACAAATAGAAAGAAGGTAAAATAACTTTTCCCAAGTCAATTTGCACAAACAAGAACAAGGCCTTTTGCTTCCCAGTCAAAGAAGCTTCTGAGTAAATATTCAAACACAAAGCACTTTTCTTCTAACTTGTGTAAAAAAAACTCCACAAATTTTAATTAAATTTACTATTTAATTTCCACATACCTGATCAAGCACGCTTTCGCTAAACACCTTGTACACATGGAAAGGGTTAAAGGCAGAGGGCTGATCTTCCACACTCCTCAAGGTCATCTTTAAAGGTCGGATGCGTAATGGCTTTTCCTCTGAACCATTCATAGAAAACAGCTGTTCTTTTAAATACTCCTTCAAGGGAAAAAAATTACAAGTCGTGATGGTAGGAAGCATATATTATCTTTAAGAATAAACTGGTCAATATCCAAACCTACCCTTTCAGCACATTTGCTACATTACACAGTATTATTTGCCTCAGGACAGAATACATTTTCAGAAGAAACAGAGCAGAGTACATACCAATCAGGATTACAATAAACCCATCAAAAACAGGTTCACTTAATATATAGGATAGATTAGAAAACCATTTAACAAATTCTCACATAATGAATGTATGCTTGATGTATCAGAATCTTTTTAATAGGCATTGTCTTGTCATTTCTTCACGTTAACATGTCTGGTTACCAAAACTTAACTCGGGTGCATGACTATTCACAGTACAAGACTGTTCCTTCATTCATTAAGTGTAGTTGCTACCTACTCCATGCTCAGCAGAGAACTAAGTACTCTGATAGTTCCCTGTAAGCAGTCTCCCTCTATGTAGAATTAATTATAATGCAAGCTCCTAAACTCTAGTTTCACACTGTGGACTGAAAAATATCAAGGTTCAATAGAAGCTCAAAGTATGTAATTTTAATTTTACCCCCAAATGCCAGTGACAACCTGGGGAGGAAAAGAAAAAGTCCATCTACTGCATTATTACCTCATTTTCCATCCATAAATAAAAAGGTGAATAACCATAATCTACTTCATAAGACTCCTTCTGGAAAATGATAAATTTAAATGACTAAAAGTTTCCCTCAAACTATCAAATACTTAATAAGTCATTTAATAAATAATATAACAGAAATGTCCTCCTGATTTTTAGTGTGTCACAATATAATGTTTTCTTCAAGGTTAGGGTTATGACTTAGGTTCAGAAAGTTAGAGCTGAAAATGATTTCAGAGGTCATCTTGAAAACCCTTACTACTCAAAGTCCGGTGTGTGGATCAGCCAAATGAGCCTCACCTAGGAGCGTGTTAGAAAAGCAGAATCTCAGGCCCAACCAAATGAGAATCTGCCTGTTCACAAGCTTTCCCAGGAGATGAGTAGGCACATGAAAGTTTGAGAAACTCTAGCCCACACTACATTCAGTGGGTGGCTCTGAAAGGTCAGAAGACAAACTTGAGGTCACACACGGGAGCTTGGTAGCGTCAGTAAGAAACCAGACCTCTGGTCTCGGGTCACTGTGTTTTCCCTGTGCCTCTGTAACTTCATGAATAGAGAACGCCTGCTGTACTCACTGTAGAAGGCAAATTTCAGATCCTAAAACACTCCATCCCGCAATAAAAAACACTGCTTGACTTTTTTTTTTTTTTTTTTTTTTTTTTTTTTTTTTTTTGCGGTACGCGGGCCTCTCACTGTTGTGGCCTCTCCTGTTGCGGAGCACAGGCTCCGGACGCGCAGGCTCAGCGGCCATGGCTCACGGGCCCAGCCGCTCCGCGGCATGTGGGATCTTCCCGGACCGGGGCACGAACCCACATCCCCTGCATCAGCAGGCGGACTCTCAACCACTGCACCACCAGGGAAGCCCTGCTTGACATTTCTTAAACCTGCTCATTGTGGACCATATCTTTTTTAGAATGATTAATTCTGTAGCATCTGACAGACACACAGACACACATGGACTCTTATTAAATATTATTAGATAACAATAAAGCCATCAGAAAAGAATTATATTAGATTTAGATTTTTGAACAGAAACAATTTTTCTCCATCATGATTCCTGAAAGTAAAATTTTAAAAAGGAATAAATTATTCCCCTTTCATTCATTGAAAAACTGCTTTGTTTTGGCTAATAACAATTGTTCTCACTGTTTCCCCTTACCTGGCTATGTTTTGGCTTTTTTTGTTTCCACAATTCAGAAAAGAGAAAGTGCTCTGTTCTGTTGCAAGCTGTGAACACAATGGTGTTTTCTCCCTTGTGGATTTCTCTGACCTCTGTGCTATACTGACACTTGTCACTACCCCTTCTCAAAAGCCGCAGATTTTCTGTGGCATCACTTTAACCAGACGTACTGCTAATGTGGTCTTTCTTTAGAAGAAATACATTTTTCTTTGAACATCCTTTCTTGAACATATTCCCTGTGCAACGGCACATATCAGAGCTTATTCCTCTACCCATCGCTTCTCTGTTGCTCTCCACTGAAGAGATACACTGGCCTCATGAGCTCAAACACCGTCCTAGTTGAAAGCCACCAAATCTACAGTCACAGCCTCTTGTATCTGTGCTTCTGGCCAGCATCTTCAACCACCACTTGGACTTTTATGCTCGGACACCTTACCTTTATCTCAAACATTTAAAATCTCATCTTCTCTCAAAACTTCCCTGTCTCTCAATAGCACACCCATGCTTCCACTCACCCAGGCCTCACGTGTAAATGCTCTGTATTTATGTCTTCGAACACTATTTAGCAGCACACCTGAAAGTGCTAAAGACATGACGCCACTCATCAAATGAACAAACGTCACGGTGCAATTTACCTACAGCATAACGATGCCTCAGTATAAAAGCAGCCATAAGTATTATGCTAGTCACTCAGTCACCCTGTGTTATTTGTGTTTACTGCCCGCTTTGTCTAAGCAGTCAAGGTAGAGGCCTCGCTACTTTCGTTGATTCTATCCTCACATTACATTATGCCTCTAACTTTGCAGCCCTGCATTTCACGCAGCATGATAAACCACCAAGTACTTAGCTTGCTTTCCCACCTGATAGATGTTGCCATAACAGTAAGTATATTCAGTTGCAGAGAAAGAAAACTCATAACTTTGAATCAAAATGTGGTGATACTCCCGCAAAGAGTCTTACGTACATCAGCTCTCGTAGCACACCTGGTCAGAAGCACTTCCTCAGAGTTCCACGAGTTCTACGAGAAAACAGCCTTTGGATTTCCTGAATACAACAGGTGGCCGACGGCCAGTAAATATCCAACTTAATTTTTGTTGACTTTGCTTACTGGTGATTTACTGATGTTTCTTGTGTTATGGAACTTTGAAAGAAAGGACTCCTCTATCAGTTTGGCAATCTATACCAGCCATTGTTGTGCTCAGAATTATTGTAAATCAACTTTACTAAGGCTCTGAAGGTACTCTGACTACAACATCTGTTCCTCTGTAACCACCACAGTTACTTTGGCCAATCTGGGTGGCCAGGTTGACATGCCCATGAAGACCCTGACTCCGTAATGAAGGTCTTTCAGTTTGCCAAGGCCAGACTTCCTGCTTGCCCGAGATGGAAACCTCAAACAAGCTGTGAGAGATCATTAGCAAGCATGAACAGGTTGTGTTACTTTGTAACAATTGCTACTGAGCTCCAGTCCCTTAAGAACAGGACCTTGTCTCATAGCTACAAAGGCCTCCATCCTTCTCAGGTGATCATTGAAGTTGACTGGTTGATTACCTCTCTGAAAGCCAGAAAACAAGATTTACTTGAAGAAACTTTCAGATAGATAATGGTGGGGAGAACATTTATGTAACTGAGTCATAAAATCCTGTGGTAGAGTTAATTCACTCCTTGGAAATGTACAGTTTTTAAGGCCTACCTCATGGAGATAAAACACTATATCTTAACATTATTCATATTATACAATTTTTATTATGCCAAAAAATACATTCATGTGTTTGCAAATATAAACATAATTCTAATTCACACTAGATGTCACATTCGAATCCAGATATGTATGATCAAATTAAAAACCTAAGTTAGCAAACTTGTATTGTTTCAAGTAAATAACTGAGATACCTACTCTTTACATTTTTGCTAAAATAGCCAGATATATGCAAGGTCAGACGCTTAACCCAGCAGAGAGGTGAATAAGCATGACTGGTTCTAATCAGTGTCCCTACATTAATGTATTTTCTTGGGTTAATCTAGTTGCTCCCAAATATGGTTCGATATTCTTCTGAAGTTTCTCATTATGTAAGGAATCTTCAACTTCACCAACACGAGTATGATGTCTACAGGAGAAGAGCTATATCTCTCTTCAGAAAATTCTTCATTTCACAAATACCAGATTTTAACATCAGCTTAATGGTCACACATACACAATTTCCATACTACACCTCTAGTCTCTACAATTCCGAACTGAGTATATGAACCGTGTTATTGTTTAAACCGTATAAATAAAAGCGACATTGTTTCGGTGAAGCTTCTGCTGTACAAATGCAGAACAGCCGGGGCTGAATAGATTCTATTAATAATGCAATATTGAGTTTGGTATTGACTTTAAGAAGTATTATCACCTCCTTGACTAACCCTTAGCTGCCAGCAGACGCTGCCTCAGGCCAGTACACACCTAATTGCTCGGTAAAAAGGCCGTTTCCCTACCTCATTGAGCCGCATGATGTGATAAATTTGCCTCAGGTACTCGCTGCCACCTGGTTTGTGGCAGATATCCAGGACCATCATGTTTATTTTCTGCTCAGTCAGTTCAAGAGCAATATCTCCTTCTTCTAAGGCTGTGCTTTTCTCTATTGTCATAAATGCACTACATACAAAGAAAGCATATAAGTATCAGTGGTGAAGAACTGTAAAGATGGAAAATAATCAAAGAGATTGAGTGTGGAGAGTCGATGTAAATCTCGGATTCAAAGCACCTATAAAGACTTTGCTCAAATAGGTAAGCCTTCCCAAAAGGCTGCAGCTCAGATAAACAGCGCCTTAGAACTGAGCACCTGAAAGCATTTTTAAAAATTGAATCGTTTCTTTTAAAACATTTCTTTATTGCATTTATACTCCTATCTATAAAACACTTCCCCATTACCACAATTGTTGAAATTGCTATAATCATGGGGTGAAAACCAAACATTTCTTTTTAAAAACATGTAAGAAATAATCTGTATTTTCTCTCTGAGGATAAAGAGTATCTTTGATGCCAGAAATAGCTTTGGTATTCTGTCTTTTGCAGATTCCTCTTTACACCTGTCTCAGAACACATTAAGGACTAATTAAAGTGTCAAAAGGGGGAGCCTATTATGCTAAATATAGGCTGGGTGCTTCCTGCAGGAGCGCTGACCACTGGGTATTTTAAATTGGCCTTTTGACACTTGTTGCCTTCTAAAAATACATGCCTCCCTCCTGTTCCTTCTAGGTGACAGATAACTTAGCAAAAGTCACTATGCTGCTTATCCTTCCCAGGAAAGGGTCTATTATAACCACACCAGGAATGTGCAAGTTATATGTGGGAAAGGTTTCTTTTATAAGAACTCATATGCTTATTATTGATTTTAAACATTATTTACATAGTAATAATGGATGACATAATTTTTTAAAAATTCTCAAGCTGCACCAGTGTAAAATTAATCACGATATTCAACTTACATCATATATATTCCATACTAATTTTCTTTTTACAAGTGCTATTAGGATCACGTTAGTCTTTGCAGTCTAAGTATTCTTAAGAAAACGCATGGGTTTCCACTGTTTTCCAGACTAAATGAAATTTACTGTGGTGTAATCAGCTATATACTGCAGTTCATTACTGAGATTTTGCCATGATTATAAAATTCATTCTGCTAAGAGTCAGTGCCGCTGACCTGAAGACTGAGCCAAATGATACCCAGCTGCTGGACATTAACTGTTATATTGCTTCCACATGTAACTTCAAAGCATCCTTCTCTAAAAAAAAAATGAAAAAAAGAACTTTATGATCATATAAGGCTTGTTAAAAAATAAAGCAAATCCTACTCTTAAAGATATTTATTAGCTAGAGTAAATCTTTAAGCAAACAAAAAAGACCTTTTTGCAATAAAAAAAGTTTGTAAATATCTTTTTGAAGCTGCATGCAGGCTGCAAGCAAAATTTCTTGTCAGGTTTTGTAGAGGCTGACATGGAAAAAGTTGAGGCCCTCTGACAAAAGAGTGTCTCAGTGTCAGCCCCTGAATTGTATCCTTTCCTGTCCATCACTGTGCAGGTGAAGCAAATGATTGGATTCAGTCAATGCTATGATTAATGAGTTCCTCTCTGGATTTGGGACTGCCTATCAATCATGTCATTAGGGAGAATGTGCCCTGAAAGAGGCAGACCTTAGCCAAGGAATAACTGCATTAATCTTAATCTGTATATGCACCCAGCCAGCCAAGTCAGGGTCACCATGATGAAAAACAATAATCTTCAACTCGACAAATTACTTTGCAAAGACAGACGTTTCTTTACTTTTTGGCCTGTGTGTTCTCCAGAATCTAAGTTGACTGTTTACAGCTTGAGTGTTACTACAAAGTGAAGGTTATTTTAATGAATAGTAATGTTTTCAGGCAGCATGCAAGATAAGTAATGCTTACAGCTGCCACCTTTCCACTGCAGTTATTTTCACAGTTTCCATAAAATCAAAATTAAATCTGGGTGCAAGTGAAAGAAATCTAGCTAAATGATATTGTGTAGTTACAAGATAATCTTCATGAGGAATTAAGATTTCATTTAGTTTAACAGAGGAACTATTTTAAGTGCTTACATTCTCATACTTGAAAAAAAAATTTATGGTAAAGCAAAGGCAACCCTCCACCTGTATACAGACATCATGGTTTAAAATACATTTTCCTCATGGTATAGATCTATGAACTAAATAATCATCAATTTGCGAGAAATGCATAGAGATGGAAGTTCATGTGTATATCAGATAATCAACTTGAAATCAAACTCGAGATGAAACATTCCTATAGCACACAAATCCATAAGAGATTACCTAAAGTGAGTTAATAAGTCAAATTTAACTCTTTGTCAAATAAATGAAATAACTTTAAATCTGGATTTTTGTACATTGATATTATTTAAGAAATTGAGAAAGACAGATAGCACTGTGCTAATTACAAATTACATAATATGTATTCAGAATCTTTGAGGGTTATAAAACATTTTTAAAAATCGATAATTCTTTATTTTGGATGCATGTTACAACAGATAGCTAATCAGCCAAATATTAGCTAGACAATTCCCTAGTAAAGGAGATAACCAGATGTGTTAGTGCTGTTTATAAGAAACTTAGATGAAAATTAACTTTTAAGGAAAAACTTTTCTTATGGATTCCTGTAGCCCCAGGTATATTACAGATATTACTTTAAACTGATCTTATTGATAGAGGGGGGTCCTAATTCAGCAGTATCATAAATTTAACTTTATAATCATATCCACTATTTTTACTCTGCTTTTTTCTCTCCCTTTTACACCCACTGCTATGGATAATGACGTGGCCTTAATCTTTTAGTCTTGAATTAAAGCCTGTAAATTGGTATCAAATGCAAATGTAAAGATTAAGGTCACTGTCAATGTTACTAAGCATTTTCCTGACTGCTATTGTTATTCCTACGCACAGGATGCTCACAAGTAAATTTCTAGGAGTCATATGACAAGAACAGGAAAATCATGATTACTTATATTTCTTACATTACTTACATGACTACTTATATTAATTTGGATTAATATAAAGTCTTACAGATTAATGTAAACCAGTAAAGAGTATTTGTTATCACACTACTAACCAGTGAGTGCAACATATTTTAAAAAATGCTCACTAGTTCTAAGCTCGATGTTAAGAACTTTACAAATGTTATTTAATTTTTCAAAACAATACTACCAGCTTAGTATCATCACTAAAAATGAGGTTTTGAGAGATTCTGTAACTCACACAAGATGGCCCACTTACAAGGGATTTGTATTTGTCCATCTGATTCCAGAGCCTGTGCTCTTTATCACTACCATGTACTAAAAGTAACAACTTTTAGTTGTTTCAGGCAGAAAGTTATAATAGTATCTTCTAGCAATATGAATATATTTTCAAAGAATGGGGGACCGTGTGTGTGAGAGTGTAGAAAAAGAAGGGGTTGGCTTACTGAACTGTAGACCACATGAACCATAACTCCCTTATCAATATCATGCAATTCTATACTGAAGACTACTTTTAAGATAGGAGGACTCTATGTACATATTTAAATTCATCAGGGACCCTTAAAAGTCTTCACAATACCACAAATCACTTAGCTCTTGGTGACAAACCTATGAGAAGGCTGACATTTTCATACAGAAACAGCTGGGTGTGTTTATAGCTTGAGTGTGATATGCCCCAGTTGCCTTCTGGGATTCTTACATTACCAGATGAAAAATGTGTACCTTTTTGACAATCAGGTACACAGAAAGCAATAAAGAGCCTTTTATATCCATTAATTCCTTCTTAATTTAATCTCCATGGCCAATCCATTTACGAAACGCTCCAGGCTCTCCACTAGATACCTGTTTGCACACTGAAAAGGAGTGAAACCAAATTCTCCTGGGTTTAACTACCACCCTTTTAATCAGAAACCTTAAGATGGTGACTAAACAAGTATAATGTTCCAGTGTATCAATGGGGTTCAAATTCTAATAAGACAAGGAACATTAACAATCCAGTTTGTAATGGAATATTTATCTTTTTCTGTATTCATCAAAGTTCCCATGACGCTAGCAAAATGACCATTGCCACCTATCCGACAATAGTTGGTTGTGGTGGTTGTTTATTGGTGATTTTGTTTTTGTGAATGTATTTGATGAAATTCAGTGAAAGAAAAACATCACTTTACCATTCGGTGCTCAGTTTCCTTGCTTTCAACAATTGGCATTCAATCCAGTTGGGTTTTTGCTGCTCAATGCTCCATATGACCTTTTGGGTCATTTGATTAGGGCTACTTGTCTGCTCTCCCATGATGCTTTCCAAACACACACAGATTAAACCGAGTTTCTCTTTACTCCATCTGTCAAGGGAGGCACCTGTTAAAAGTTCCACAGTGTTTCCATCCTCAAATATCCGACATATAATTACAATCAAGTTCCAGACAAGCAGGCCAGCTTTCTTTAATTCAACAAAGTTTTTTGACATTTTTCTCTCAGACAGAAAAAAGAAGTATTTAACTGGGGGAGGCAAACATGCAATCACCGTAGGTAACTTGCTGATTACAATAGATACTGCCTGAGCAGCAAGCCTTGTGAAGCCTGGGGAAGAAAAGAAAGAAAAGGTGTGATTAATATTAGCATTTGTGTTCCATCACTGTGTTGCTTTGAGTGTTGTGTGGGGATGTCTAATTTTTGTGGAGAAAATTGTTGAAAAGAGCAAGTTCCTGACATATTCTGACAGGACTTTACTGGGGTCCTCTGTAGTACTGCCAAAAATTCCCCAAATCCCAAACTTAATTTTTCCTCCCACAAATGAAGATTAGAAAGTTCAGAATTATTACTTATATTTTTATCAACTAAGACCTCAGGTTTAAAGGGCCCAATGTCCTCCTAATTAGTAAATGCAAAGGTACTCCTGCTGGACTTCTCTGTGGCCTTTGGCACTTCCTTAAGCCTTTCTCCTCTTCCCCTGGAATCCATGACAGCATCATTCCAGCTCTTGCTGGGACTGGCTCCTCTTCTTTTAGTTCTTAGCCCAAATGTCACCTCCTCTGAGAGCCTCCCCCCACCATCCCATGTAAAGCAGTCCCTTCATGCCCTTCTCAGGCCAGCCCCCAGTCCCTCCCTATTATTAGATCCCATTTTATTGCCTTTATTATAGCACTTAGCATCAGTTAATAATAATCTCCTTTATTTCTTCATTATCTGTCTCCATCCACTAGAATATAAGCTCCAGGAAGGCATTCCTGTAGCCCAAGCACTTAGAACCTCATCTATAACAGTTGTTCAGTAAGTATTTGTTGAATAAATGAGTCAACAAACTGGTTCATGTTTACCTCTATTATTCTGCTTCTTTGTGTCCCACGCTAGTTCCACTTCTACTAACACCTCTTAAATGTATTTGCTAAGTCCTTGGCCTGTTGACTGAAGATTCTACTCTCCCTTACTTGGTGTTATTTCTCTGAAGGATTTACTGATCCTCCCTCTGTTTCTCAACTTTGGCACTATTGACATTTGGGGCTGGAGAATTCTTTATTGTAAGGAGCCGACCTGTGCATTGTAGGATGTTTTAGTGGCATCTCTGTCCTACACTCACTAGATGCCAGTGGCATCCTCATCAATTATGACAAACAAAAATGTCTCTAAAGCATTGCCAAATGTCCCCATCTTCCTAGTTGAGAACCATTCTTCTAGATGATTCTAGAATCTTCAGTCCTGGCCTTTCTCTAGGGTAACAGTCCTACGACTTCAGCTCCCCGATGGGCATTCCATTTCTCTGTCCTAGTCATCATTAACTCAAACCATAGCTAAAACTAAATTCATTGTTTTCCTCTCATCTCCCTGCTCCAGACCATGCCCAGCTGTAAAGCCAGATTACCTAATTTCTCTGCTACAATTCTTTTAGCTGTTTTCCACTGTTACGAGATCAGTCTGCAGAGCGTTGCTGACAAAACACTCCACAGTCCAGTCTCAGCCAGTTTCTATGAACCTTTATTTTATCCTCTTTGCTTTTAGCCTTCTGAATATCTCATTATTCTCACATAGGATGCCCTTCCTCTTCATGGGTCACTCATAATCTTCAATTCTTGGTTCAAAGTCCTTGCCTCCTATGAATTTATTTGAACATATTACCCATATGACTATGTTGGTAATTAGGTCCATAACGTGCCATGTTGTACTATCTTTTGTATTATCATCTATTACTGTTTATGTTATATTCTTATTTTTTTATTTTTTATTTATTTTTATTTTATTTTTTATTTATATTTTTATTTTATTTATATTTATTTATTTTTATTCTTATTTTTTATTTTATATTTTAACAGCTTTATTGGAGTATAATTGCTTTACAATGGTATGTTAGTTTCTGCTTTATAACAAAGTGAATCAGCTATACATATACATATATCCCCATATCTCCTCCCTCTTGCCTCTCCCTCCCACCCTCCCTATCCCACCCCTCTAGGTGGTCACAAAACACCGAGCTGATCTCTCTGTACCACGTGGCTGCTTCCCACTAACTATCTATTTTACATTTGGTAGTATACATAAGCCCATGCCACTCTCTCACTTTGTCCCAGCTTACCCTTCCCCCTCCCCGTGTCCTCATATTCATGAGTTGTCTTTACAAGGAGACTAAAAGCTCCTCAAGAGCAAGGAAGAAAATCTCCTCACTCCTTGAGTATCCCACAAAGCCAGACACAAGTGTTTTAATCCACTATGTACATAATTGAATTTGAACATTGGAACGGAGCGAGAAGTCTAAAGAGGATAGCTTTAAGTTCTTCAGAAAAACGTTTTTTATTGTTGTTACTGAACAAAAATAACAATACTATGAAAGATTTTTCAAGATATTTGTGACATTTAAAGAGGTCACTATGCTCTAAAAAAGTACAAAGCTCTTGGAAAACATAGGTCTAGTCTAGTGACTCCTCAGAAATTCATGATAACTTAAGAATCATTTTCAAAATTAACTGGATCAGTATTTATACATTTGTAAAAACTGGGTCCAAAATATATTTGAATGATCTCATAAGACTTTTGTATTAAATAAAATAATAAATATGAAAGCACCTAGTTCAATTCTTGGTAAAAAATAGTTCCTCAGTAAATGTTTTCTTTTTATTCAAATAAATATGTTTAGATGAGGCTTAAAATATAGATAAAGCAAACTAAGAGACCACTCTTCTCAGTGTTCTTAAAGTATCTTAAATGTTTTATTGTTTTTATGTGTTTGTGTCTCATATTCCCTAATCTGCTGTCAGGTATTTGACTTAAAAGATTATATCTTATATTCTGTTTATCCTAAAGAGGGCTTAACTGCACATAGTGAGTAAACATTTGACAATAATATAAGCAGATACCAGGTGAAGATTAGCAATTCTCTTCACAACTGTACTTCTACTGATGTTTATAAAATCTGAGAATTGCAGGTACTCAAATCCCTAACTACTTTATTAAAGCTTAAGGCAAATTCCAATCAGAACCTTTAGGCTGATGACAAATCCATTCTACTAATCACAGGGTCTGAGTCTATGGTGATGTTAACAGCACACCAGGGAAGGATTTTTTTTAAATGCCACACACTCATTTTTCTGTCTTTATTTAAATAAGTTGACTTCTAACTCACATATATATAATATATTGTAAGAGCCATCCCAATTTCAGAGCAGATAAAGTGTGAAAAAATGTATGTCTCAAAATGAATGCAATGTGAGAGGTATATTTATATATTTATCATTTCTTCTTTCCTATGCATGGACTACTGATTGTAATAATATATTTGGGTGATTATAAAACATACAGAAAGGAAATTTACAATGAAATAGGTAAAGACAAATAATGTATTAAAATTAACTTTAAAAATGTTTTTTATTAGTGGCATAAAATGTCAATAATACATTATTGAGTGAGGATAATGTGATTTAATATGCTTTATTATTTTAAAAATCTGGGCTTTAACAGTTCATGATACATTGATTCAAATGTCAGGTTATAAATTTAGTTTGTTTCAATACTTGATTTTAATGGATGTCATAGGTGAAAAAGCCAT
Organism: Mesoplodon densirostris; assembly: GCF_025265405.1. Classification (NCBI taxonomy): domain Eukaryota; kingdom Metazoa; phylum Chordata; class Mammalia; order Artiodactyla; family Ziphiidae; genus Mesoplodon; species Mesoplodon densirostris. The sequence continues at coordinate 77,636,033 of NC_082663.1, forward strand.
TACATGGACTATATACGTAGACCCACATGGAACTTGTGAAATCATGGTGCTCGTTTTTCAATCTCAACCACCAAATAGGCAAAGGTTGTTGTTGAAATTTGAATAATAAATATTCATCATCATTATGTTAATCAGTTGTTCTTGAAAATAAATTGAAATATATTTCATTTTCGTATTTTTAAGAAGTGTTCAAAAATAACCAAAACTCTTATTTGGAATATTTGAACCATGTTAAAAAATTCTAAGTTCTTAAGTGTGCAGCTATGACATTTTTATGGGTGATACTGGTTTTTATAAAACGAATATTTCTGGTTTTTATAAAATAAAATATCTCAAGGACTTCTGATAACACTCTGTGTATTTCTGCCATCAGTTTCTTTCTCAACAATCCACATGTGAATGGTGCCTTGAATACATTTTCCTTGTGGATTTCCTTCCTCTGTTTCCTCTCCAGAATCCATTGTTTTAGTTAAAACAATTACTCCAGAGTTTCCCCATAAAGTATTCTTTTTATTTAAAAAGTTATTTACTGGTAAGAAAATATATTTTCTGGTATATATTTCCTTTAATTGCTGTCGAAGAAACAAAACAACTAGTTGTGTATTTGCTCTTAGGGAGCGAATTCTTTGTGTATTTGCTTCAGGAGCAAATACCTAAGCTGAGCTATATCAGAAACATCTGACCTTCCATTCAGTTCTTTGGTAAATCTCTTACACTGTATAATTTATTGTACTATTTATTTCTTCAAATCTTCAGTGTTTTCTATGTATTTGCTGACAAAAAATAAAGAAATACATTTTAGTTTGTCACCATAGTGTTTTCCATGTTCCGTTATTTTCACTGTGTCACGAAGGACAATTTTTCTCTTTAAGCTAGTGACTATTTGTCTTTTATTAAGTTAGAATCCTCAAAAAAAAAAAAGGCCTCTAAACACTTCATTATTTAGATGACTTGTGCAAAGTACTGAATTAAATATCAACTGACTTAAAACACTGCTGAAAATGATTACTGAGGTTTATCTTCATGTTTTGGATGCTTAGTCTTGAAATCTTTGGCTAATCAAGATGACTTCAAACTATCTCTAGCTAGATATCTCTAACTATCTCAAGGCACAATACTCATTTAGGAGGGATTCATGTTTAACAAGCCATGTTTCAAATGGTTTTCCCACACATTTCCCATTTTTATTTTTTTATTTTATTTTATTTTTGGCCAAATCTGATCTGACTATCAATGTTCTACCTTATAATATGGCTGAGAAACAGCTCATGTTAGAAATATTCCTAAGTGTGAGCTTTTTTACTTTGTCATTGTTTGCTCTCCCTTGGATTCCCTGTAATAGTTTTAAACCGCAGTTGATTTGTTGATTTACAGGAATATGTTAAAGCCACTTGTGTGTTCTGTGAGGATTAATTTTGTTAAAACTAAATTCTGAAATACAAAGGACAACCTTAATTGATTACTGAACGCTGAAAGCTAATGAAGGAGTAAGGTTACTCTGTTCATGCCCTTCCCAACAATATTGTCCCCAACACACGACTGGCTCACTCACAGACCAAGGGAGAGTTCCAGTGACACCCTATATGAAATTTCAGTAGTTTTGCTTTCTTTCTTCTCACAGACCAAAGAATTGTCTTGTACAACCCCTGAGGTGTTTGCACCCATTTGTAAACATTTATACTAGTCTTCAAGCACCAAGAGGGGATATCTTATTTACAGTTTATCCTTGGACCAACCCCAGTACCTGGTATGTAGTAGTAACTGACTTAGTAGGTATCTATTGAATGAATAAGTGACTTAGTGTCTGACATGTACATATTATCTATCTTATACACTGTAGTGAAAATAAAGGTTGAGCACTGTCAGTTTAAAAGAGGATAGGAATGAAGAACAATGGTATTCTCCTATTGTCACATCCACCTGGAATGCACAAAATGCTTTATAAGGTCACTTTCCTCCACCACTTTCTTTTATATATTTATGTGATCTGGCACTCCTTCATGGCTGCCTAAGTGTTATACTTCTACTCTTAGTGATAATTTTATGAAAAAATATTATTTAGTAAGGAAAACTACAAGAACTGGTATCTACAAAGTAAGCATTTTTTGGAACCAGAGGCTCTTTGAAACGTTATGGAAGAGTTCCAAAATTCTTGTAGGAAAAAAAAAAAAATTGTTCATGAATAGACCAACTTGAAAGCTGCAAGCAAAACAGTGCTACTCATATGACATTGATACATAAACTATAGATCATGCCTCCTGTATTGCTCAAAATCTATGAAATATCTCAAAGCTAGAAAGGAGAGGTGGCAACAACTCAGGTGAGGAAGAACTTAAGTAATGAAAATCTGACATTTTCCAATTTCAATTAAATGGCTTTACTAGATTCAAAGGCTGTTTAATAGGGCTTGGACAGAATTAAAGCATTACTATGAAAGGTCACTGATGGATAATTGATTTGAGTCTGTATATAAGGTTGCTGGATAAGAGCCACATTATTTAGGATCTCCATGGAGAAGAATGAAAGAAAGGCTAGTTTCCTCAATTGACTTTAGCAGATTCAGCTGGAATATTTTACTGTTGAAAGTTTCCTTAGAGTTAGTGAAAAAAAATTCATCTTTAATGATGAAAATAAAAGGGAAAAGTTTTATTTTAAAAATCCTAAAGAAGATTCATGAATACAAGCAGATAAGATACATTCAAAGGAATCTTGTGAAATTCTTGAAAAGTAGAAACATCTAGGTAGGAAAAAACCATTTAAGAAGAAAGGACTTGATTAATAAAATAAATGAATAATACAGGTAACTGATAATCCTTAAATACACGTGATAGATGCATTGCCCTGAAGAGGAACAATGCACTGAATCCAGAACCATAGATATTGGGGGAAAAATACCCTGTCAGAAAAATATGTGTAGCTACTAAATGGGGTGCTATTTTTGACCTAACCGCTACATATGTACGTGTATTAACAAGAGGAAAGAAAGTAATAATTGGTAGTTGTGGAGGAAAAACTTCAAAAAAAGAATAATTACACTGAATATCAGAGCAATCTTCCTGAGAGGATGAATTTTAGATGACTCAATAGATTTAAGGGAAATTACTCAAACTCATGTGACTAATCTGTGAATACTAACATGAACACAAAATATCACAAAAAATTTTGAACTGGTAGTTAAATAAAGAAGATAACCATTTGAGTCATTTTCATCTCTAGGTTTTTTTTTTTTTTTTGATCATATGGCTCACAGTAACAAAAATTAGGAATCCAAAATATACATGGTGGAAAGGAGACTAATACAGTTTACACATTTTATAATTTTTAGAATTTTACTTGTTCTCATAACCTAGAAAATGTGCTTCTTCAGGGGTGTGTTCTTAAAGAAAAACAAATGTACCTTTGCTTGATTCTTTCCTTTTGGTTTCTTTTGGAGTATAATTCCATTCTTTTGGAATGCTCTCACGCAGACATTCAAGAACACTGTGCTTGTTAAGGTTTGTCTCACAGTTTCTCCAAGAGCTCAGCGCAGATATTATCTGCTTCACAATGTCCTTGACGGCGTCAGTCAGTGCCAGTCTCAGGCATCGGATGACCTCTACCTCAGACTCCAGGCACGTTGAGACTTTAAAATCAGACAGCATATTACAGTTAGCAGAATCTGGAAATATTCTGTGCCCTATTCAGTTGGGAATTCAGCTTCTCAATAATCTAGTTTAAAGCTATAGGAAAAGAAAGCTGCTTTTAGCCTAGAAATCATGTAATTGATAAATAGTCCATAGACATTTGAAAAAAAAAAGTTACTGCTTGGTAATAAGGGGAATGGTAGTTAAAATAACAGTGAATACCAGCATTTGCTGGTACTTTGGGGACTCTACTGGTGGATATATAAATTGTATGACCTTCTTAGATGACAACTTGACAATAATAGTAAAAGCTTTAACACTTTACTTACCTTTTAACACATTTATTCCTTCTCTAGAACTTTATCCTAAGAAATTAATTATGATTATATAAATAATATAAAGAAAAATTGGGAAATAATCCAAATGTCCAATAACTGGGGATTTGTTTAATTAGCTTAGGTATATCCATATTCACAGTAAAGCCATTTATCAATTAGTTAAAAAAAAAAAAGCAGGTTAACAATGAGATATCACCTCACACCAGTCAGAATGGCCATCATCAACAAATCTAGAAACAATAAATGCTGGAGAGGGTGTGCAGAAAAGGGACCCTTCCTGCACTGGTGATGGGAATATAAATTGATACAGCCACTATGGAGAACAGTACGGAGGTTTCTTAAAAAACTAAAAATAGAACTACCACACAACCCAGCAGTCCTACTACTGGGCATATACTATGAGAAAACCACAATTCAAAAATACACATGTACTCCAATGTTCACTGCAGCACTACTTACAATAGCCAGGATATGGAAGCAACCTAAATGTCCATTAACAAATGAATGGATAAAGAAGCTGTGGCACATATATACAATGGAATATTACTCAGCCATAAAAAGGAACAAAATTGAGTTATTTGTAATGAGGTGGATAGACCTAGAGTCTGTCATACAGAGTGAACTAAGTCAGAAAGAGAAAATCAAATTCCATATGCTAACACACATATATGGAATCTTAAAAAAAAAGGTACTGATGAACCTAGTGGCAGGGCAGGAATAAAGATGCACACATAGAGAATGGACTTGAGGACACAGGAGGGGGAAGGGGAAGCTGGGACAAAATAAGAGAGTAGCACTGACATACATACACTACCAAATGTAAAATGGATGGCTAGTGGGAAGCTGTTGCATAGCACAGGGAGATCAGCTTGATGCTTTGTGACAACCTAGAGGGGTGGGATAGGGAGGGTGGGAGGGCAGCTCAAGAGGGAGGGGATATGGCAATATATGTATATTTATAGCTGTTTCACTTTGTTGTACAGCAGAAACTAACACAACATTGTAATGCAATTATACTCCAATAAAGATATTAAAAAAAAAAGTGGGATGAGTCTAAAGTAAAAACATTAAAATAAAAAGCTCACCCTTAAAAAAAAGAGCATGTTAGAAAAGAGTATGAGATACTATTTTTATTAAAAAATACATATCTACATACATATATAAAAGAATTAAAAGATGTACTCTAAAAGGTTAATGGTGATTATCAATGACTAATGAGATTTCAGGTGATTGTCCTCTTCCTTTCCTTCTTCTTCTTTTACTTTTTCTCCCTCCCTCCCTCCTTTCTTTCTCCCTTTCTTCCTTCCCTTCTTTCCAATAAAAATTATTACCTGCAATGACTATGTATTACTTGTGTGATAAATGCAATAAAAGTTTTTGTTTGTTTTTTAAAATGACTGGGAAGTCCAGGGACCATCACTTGAATCAATAAAGAGCATCTATATGATTTTTTTTGCCCTCAAATTTCAAGGTGATATTTCTCAAATGACAACCCATTGTTAAAACCACCATGGTGCTGAAACTAAGAGCTGGTTCTTTGAAAATATAAACAAAATTGACAAACCTTTAGCCAGACTCATCAAGAAAAAAAGAGAGAGGGTCCAAATCAATAAAATCAGAAATGAAAAAGAAGTTATGTCTGACATCACAGAAATACAAAACATCGTAAGAAACTACAACTATATGCCAAGAAAATGGACAACCTAGAAGAAATGGACAAATTACTAGATATATACAATATCCCAAGACTGAACCAGGAAGAAATAGAAAATATGAACAGACCAATTACCAGTAATTATATTGAATCAGTAATTTAAAAAAACTCCCACCAAACAAAAGTCCAGGAACAGATGGCTTCACAGGTGAATTCTACCAAATATCTATCCTTCTCAAACTATTCCAAAAAATTACAATGTAGAGGAGAGAAAACTTCCAAACTCATTCTACAAGGCCAGCATCACTGTGATACCAAAACTAGACAAAGATATCACAAAAAAGGAAAATTACAGGCCAATATCACTGATGGACATAGATGCAAAAACCCTGAACAAAATGTTAGCAAACTGAATCCACCAATACATTAAAAGGATCATATACCATATCAAGTGGGATTTATCCCAGGGGTGCAAGGATTTTTCAATATCTGCAAATCAATCAATGTGATATACCACATTAATAAATCAAAGAATAAAAACCATATGATCATCTTAAAAGATGCAGAAAAAGCTTTTGATAAAATTCAACATCCATTTATGATAAAAATTCTCCAGAAAGCAGGCATAGAGGGAACATACCTAAACATAATAAAAACCATGTATGACAAACCTACAGCTAACATCATATGCAATGATGAAAAGCTGAAAGCACTTTCTCTAAGATCAGGAACAAGACAAGGATGCCCAAAGAGGTACAAACTACTAAGTATAAGATAAATAAGGTACAAGGAGATATTGTACAACAAGGGAATATAGCCAATATTTTATAATAACCATAAATGGAATATAACCTTTAAAAACTGTGAATCACTATGTTGTACACCTGAACCTTGTATAATATTGTACATCAACTATACCTCAATTAAAAAAAAAACACACCATGGTGAAGAGGATCTTGGTGATATCAAATGTTGAGAGTTTTATTTTTTAGCATGACATAATCATCAGTTAGGTAAACTTGTTGCTCTTTATGTGAATGGTGGATGGTGTAGCTGTCTGTCTTTTTAATGATGTTTCAAGACTTTAATTCATTGAAGGACATAAAGAAGCCTTCTTCCCGTATCAGTAATTAACATTCATTTGGCTTGAACTCTTTGGAGTCATGGATTAAATGCATCTCAGATATCTAAAAATTCTAGAAAACCAGGAATTCCTCTATTTCCTTTTGTTAAAAGGGTATGTTTATTCCTTTCAAAATAAAATCAAGGAATTGAAAATGATAAAATAATAGACTTACCTAAAAGAATTATTTTAAAATTACATGAATTAATTTGTGTAAAGTAACTACCATATAGTAGGCACTCTGTAAGTATTTGCTATTATTATTATTACCTAAGATAAGAGTTTTCTGGAAAAATTACAATTGTACAGTGTTGTGGTGCCCAGTGTTCTCCTGATGCAGGGTTCTGAAACATCTTGAGCACTAGATACTACTACAGGGAAGATTAATCAATATCCACAGATGCCTATGGTAGAGATAAGAAAGAAGAAATGGAGAACAGAGAACAGAGAAAAGAAAGTGGCAGGGTATTCTGATTTCTGGCTCTGCATACAATGAGCTTGGATGTTTCTACTTTATTCTAACAGCAAGTAAAATACTGAACAGATAAAAAAAATCAACAACTCTTCCTGGATCTGTAAAAGAGGTGAGGACACAAGGCAAACCACAACCCCCCAGACTGGAGAGACAGACAGGCAAATACAGCAAGGCACAGCTTACTGGAGTAGAGACTCACAAGCAGAAACTATCCTGGGAACCAGAACCAATGTAGGAAAATCTCAGCTGTAACTGATCAATTGCTGGAGGCTCAGTGTAGACAAGTCTGAGAGTTAAAACTCTAGGGAGGGGCTTCCCTGGTGGCGCAGTGGTTGAGAGTCCACCTGCCAATGCAGGGGACACGGGTTTGTGCCCTGGTCCAGGAAGATCCCACATGCTGCAGAGCGGCTGGGCCCATGAGCCATGGCCGCTGAGCCTGCGCATCTGGGGCCTGTGCTCCACAACAGGAGAGGCCACGACAGTGAGAGTCCCGTGTACCACAAAAAAAAAAAAAAAAAAAAAAAAAAACAAACAAACCTCTAGGGAGACCCTCTCATGGGGGAGCTGTTACACTCTTGTGAGTTTTACCTCCAGGAACTTGACTAGGTTTCCACAGCAGATATCAGAGAAAAATCCTATAGTGCTTCCAGCAAGAGGAGGGAAAAAGAAACATCTGGAAATATGCCAGCACACCCTGTTTTTCTTAAGGCCTGCCCTTGGGAGAAACTACAAAAACAGAGCCTAACTCACTAGGCATATTCTCAGAGCCTAATTGTCCTAGGACAGGAGAAATACTCAGCTCCAGCCCACTCTAACCATACTCTCAGACCTAAGGAAGGGGTAAGAAAAAAACTGAAATGCTTGTTAAGTACACCACAGAGGCATAGGCTCACTAAATGACTGAGATCTAAACATAGACCTATAAAATGCTTCCCCTCCTTTACACCTCTCCACCACTTAGTAAAGGCCTATTTACAGCAGTTCTTTTTACTCAGAACATCATGTCCAGCTTTCAAGAAAAAAATTACAAGACAAACTAAAAGTCAAAAAATACTATTTGAAAAGACAGAGCGAGCATCAGAAACAGACATGGCAAAGATATCAGAATTATCAGACTGGGAGTTTAAAACAGCTGTGATTAATATGTAAAGGACTCTAATGAATAAAGTAAATAGCATGCAAGAACAAATGGGCAATGTAAGTAGAGAGATGGATACTGAGAAAGAAACAGAAAGAAACACTAGCAATCAAAAACACTGTAACAAATGAAGAATGACTTTTCTGGGCTTATTAGTAGAAGGCGCATGGCTGAGGAAAGAATCTCTGAGCTTGAGGATGTCTCAGTAGAAACTTCCAAAACTGAAAAGCAAAGAGAACAAAGACTGAAAAAAAACAAACCCCACAACCAGAAGAGAATATCCAAGGAGTATGGGACAACTATAAAGGTGTAACATACTTGTAAAGGGAATACAAGGAGAAGACAGAAGGGACAGAAGAAATATTGAAACAATAATAACTGAGCGTTTTCCCTAAATTAATGTCAAACACTGAACTACAGATCCAGGAAGTTCAGAGAACACCAAGCAGAATAAATGCTAAAAAACAAACAAACAAACAAAGAATGAACAACAACAACCAAAAAAATATATACCTAGGCATATCATTTTCAAATTACAGAAAATCAAAGATAAAGTCCTGAAAGAAGCCAGAACATAGAAACACCTTACCTATAGAGGAAGAAAGATAAGAATTACATTTAACTTCTTAGAAACCATACAAGCAAGAAGACAGTAGAATGAAATATTTAAAGTGTTGAGAGAAAAAAAAAAAAATCAGCCTAGAATTCTGCACCTTGCAAGACTATCCTTCAAAAGTGAAAGAGAAATAATGACTTACTCAAGACAAACAAAAACTGAAGAAATTTGTTGCTGGTCAACTTGACTTGCAAAAAATGTTAAAAGAAATTCTTTAGGTAGAAGGAAAACAATATGGGTCAGAAACTGAAATCTACATAAAGTAAGGAAGAACATTGAAGAGGAATAAGTGAAGGTAAAATAAAACCTTTTATTTTTCTTATTCATAACTAATCTAACAGAAAACAGTTTGTTCAAAATAATAATACTAGCAATGTGTTTAATTATGTGTGCTTATGTATATAGCATTCTTATATATGCTTATGTATAGTGAAATGAATGACAGAAATGATACATGGATGGGAGGGAGAAATTAGGATTATTTTGTTAGTATAATGTACTCACACAATCTGTGAAATGGTATAGTGTTATTTGAAAGTGGACTTAGTTGCAAACTCTGTCTTTCTATATATACTGGAAACTCTAGGGCAACCATTAAAAAAGTTAAAAAAGAAGTATAACTGATATGCTAAAAAAAGTGAGAAAACAGAATAATATAAAATGTTCAGTTAAAACCAACAAAGGCAGAACAAAATAGTGAAAAATAAAAACAAAGAACAAGGGCAACAAATAGAAAACAGTAACAAATATGGTAGATATTAATCCAACTATATGAATAATCACTTTGAACGTCAATGGTCTAAAAGCACCAATTAAAAGACAGAGATTGATCAGTGGAGACCAAAAACCAAGACCCAACTATATGTTGTCTATAAGAAGTCAACTTTAGATATGAAGACACATATAGATTAAAAGCAAATAGATGGAGAAAAATATACCATGCTAACACTAGCCAAAAGAAAGCAAGAATAGTTACATTAATTTCAGGCAAAGCAGACTTCAAAATAAGGAAAGTTATTAGAGATAAGGGAGGGCATTACATAATGATAAAGGTGTCAGTTCTCCAAGAATTCATACCAATCCTTAATGTGTATGCACCTGACAACAGAGTGTCAAACTATGTGAGGCAAAAACTGATAGAATTACAAGGAAAACTAGATGAATCTGCTATCATTGTTGGAGACTTTAGCACCCTCTATCAGAAAGGGACAGATCCAGAAAGTAGAAAATCATTATGGACATAGCTGAACTCAATACCACCATCAATCAGTTGGGTATAATTGACATCTATGGACTACATCCAACAACAGCAGAATACACAGTCTTCTCAAGCTTGTATAGAACATTCACTAACATAGACCACATTCTGGGCCATAAAACATGGCTTAACAAATTTTTTAAAAATATAGAGTATACCATGTTTGCTCTCAGATCACAATGGAATTACACTAGAAATCAATAACAAAAAGGTAACTGGAAAATTCTGAAACAGGTGGATATTGAACAACATACTTTTAGATAATACATGGGTAAAAGTAGAAATCTCAAGAGAAACTGTAAAATACTTTGAACCAAATGAAGATAAAAACACAACGTAAAATTTGTCAGATGTAGCAAAAATGCTTAGAGGGAAATTTAGAGCACAGATTGCATATACTAGAAAAGAAGAAAGATCTAAAATCAAGAGTCAAAGTTTTCCCCTTAGGAAAATGGAAAAAGAAGAGCAAATTAAACCCAAGCTAAGCAGAAGAAAAGAAATAAGAATTAGAGCAGAAATCATGAACCTGAAAACAGGAAATCAATAGAGAAAATCAAAACTAAAAACTGGTTCTTTGAAAAGATCAATAAAATCAATAAGCCTCTAGTCAGGCTAACTAAGAAATAAAGAGAGAGCATGCAAACTATTAATATCAGAAATAAAAGAAGGAACATCACTACAGATCCCATGGACATTAAAAGGATAGTAAAGGAATACTATGAACTACTCTATGCTCCCAAAATTTGATAATCTAAATGAAATGAACTAATTCCCTGAAAGACACAATCTGCCAAAATTCACACACAAAAAAGAAATATACAATCTGAATAGGCCTATATCCATAAAAGAAATTTAATCAATAATTAATAATCTTCCAAAACAGAAAGCACCAGGCCCAGATGGGTTCACTGGTGAAATTCCACCAAATGTTTAAAAAAAGAAATTATACCAATTCCTTTCAATCTCTTTCAGAACATAGAAACAGAGGGACTACTTCCTAACTCATTTTGAAGCCAGCATTACCTGAATACCAACGAGACAAAGACATTACCAAAAAAAAAACTACAGATCAATATATCTCATGAACATAGATACAAAAATCCTAAACAAAATATTAGCAAATTGAACTTAATGATGCATAAAAAGAATTATACACCATGACCAAGCGGGATTTATCCAAGATATGCAAGGCCGTTTCAACATTAGAAAATCTGTAAGTACACAACTGTTAGTGAAAACAAAATCTGTAAAGGACAAAAACAAAATCTAGACACTTAACAATGTAACATTCATAACATCTGGCATTTTTTCCATAACATAAAAAAACAAAAAGAAAAACGCTGTGATCCCTAATCAGGAGAAAAATCACCCAATAGAAAGACACACAAAAATGATAGAAATTATGGAATGAGCAAACAAGGGTTTAAATTAAAACAGACTTCATACATATGTGCAAGGATTTTAAAATGAGGAGAGATATACAAAATATAAAAAGGAACTAAATGGAATTGCTAGAAATTAAAAATATCTGGAATAAAAAAATTCACTGGATAGTCTTAATAGCAGTTATACACTACAGAAGAAAAGATCCTTGAATTTGAAGGTACAATATAAAGTGTCCAAACCAAACCACAGAGAGAAAGAAGGCAAAAAAATAAAAACCAAACAAGAACAAGAACAAAATCAAAGAATACAGCTTCAGTGATATGTGGGATAATACCAAGAGGTCTAATAATAAGAATCCCAGAAAAAAGTGGTGGTAGGGGGGACAAAAGATAAAATATCCCAAGAGAGAATGGCTGAAAAATTTACAGATATGATAAAAACTAAACATCATCAGATATAAAAGCTCAACAAACCCCAAGAAGAATAAATACAAAGGAAACCAAAACAAAGCACATCATAATAAAATTGCTGCAAAGTAGTGATAAAGAGAAAAATCTTAAAATGAACAACAAAAAGAAGACACATTATATAAAAGGAAACATACACTTTAAAACCTATACTGATTTATCATCAGAATCAATGCAAGCCACAAGATAGAATAATGTCTTCAAAGTGCTGAGTGAAAAAGGAAAATGAAAGACAACAAAAAAAATCTCTGAACCCAAAAGTCTATGTCTGATGAAAAATATTTCAGATATGAAGTCAAAGCCCTTTTTTCATGCAAATAAAATAAAATAAATTGATGGCAGAAAATTTGTAGTACATGAAATATTAAAGGAAGTATTGATAATTCAGGTAGAAAGAAAATGATATCCGTCAGAAACCTAGATCTATACAAGTAAAAGAAGAGTACCAGAAATGGTAGATAGATAGACAAATATAAAAGACTTTCTTCTCATTTTTAGCTTCTTTAAACTGTAACTGACTAAAACTAAAAAAACCCAATAGATTGTGGGGTTTATAACATTAGTAGAAATTACATGACAACACTAGCATAAAGAACAGGAGAGAGTAAATAGAAATATACTTGTGTAAGGTTCTTAGATTAGATGTACAAGTGCTATAATAGTAAAAAGTAAACTGTGATGAGTTAAAGGTACTCATCACAAGATGTAAACCTTGGAACAACTACTAAAATAAATAGAGTTATATCTAATAAGCCATTAGCAAAGATAAAATGTCATATTGAAAAATACTCAGTTAATCTAAAGAAGACCAATATAAAGGTTAAAAGGAATAAAGGTGGGACAAGCAGAAAGCAAATAATATAGTCATGTAGTTCCAAGTGTTAGAATAGAAGATCCACAATTAGATATGCATTTGATCAATTGTTCATTTGATTTCTGACAAAAACACTGAAGTAATTCAACTGGGAAAGAACAGTGATTTCTAAAAAGGATGCTGGGAAAAATTGCATGTTTGTATGAAAAAGTATGAATTTCAATACTTACACCACACAAAAAAGCAACAACTTGAAATTAATCATAGAATTAAATATTAAAAACTAGAACTATAAAATTCCCAGAAAAAAAACATAGGAGAAATCTTGGCACTCTTTAGATAAGCAAATAGTTCTTAGGACACAAAAAAGCACTATTATAAAGAAAACTGTTAAGTTGGACTCATCAAAATTGCAAGCTTCTCCCTATCAAAAGACCTTGTTAAGGGAATGAAAAAGTAAGCAATAGACTGTGGAGAAAATTTTTTAATACATTATCTTGACAAATAACTTGTATCAAGAATATATAAAGGACTCTACAACTCAGTAAGACAAATAATCCAATTAATAAATGAAGAAAAGTTTGAACAGATATTTTACAAAAGAATTTTTTTCAAATGACTGTTAAGAACATGAAGAGGTGTTTGATGTCATTAATCACCAAGGAATTGTAAATTAAAGTCACAGTGAGATAATAGCACATACTCCTTAGAATGAATAAAAGCAAAAAGACAATTCCAAGTGTTGGTGAGGTATAGAGCAACCCAAACTCTTACATTACTGGTGGGAATGTAAAAAGACAGGATTACTTTGAAAAACAGTTTAGTAGTTTCTTATAAAGTTTAACTCACAGTATGTGTTAAAGACATTTATTTCTTTTAAAAGAAAAAGGGAGTTAAGGAATAGTGTGACTGAGGTACAGTCAAAGTAACTTACGTTTTGATATTTTCATTTGCCCAACTAAAGATTGCTGACCTACTTTGAGAGTACAGGCCTGAAATGATTGCTACCAAATCTATTACTTAGAGTGTATTGGCCTTTGAAATGCCCACATGAGGTCCCCAACTTAATTGTTTTTTGTATTTCTATCTTTTGTAATCTTTTTTTAAATGGATATTTCCACTCTTGTTTTCCCCCCTAGCTTATGTTCATTCTAAGGAGTTACATGTTAGATTTCTAATTATTAAATCAAATTATGTGTTTCATTACGGAATTCAAATGTTCACAAAGCAAATGTTTCAAAAAGTTTAGTCTAATAGAAAAAAATAAAGAGAAATAACATGGCCTGTGATCAGAAATTCTGTTTTTTTTTTTTGTTTTGTTCTGAATCTGCAATTTAATCAGTGGATAATCTTAGGCAAGTCTCTTAACATTTCTGACCCTGGTTTACTTTGCAATAAGATGAGGATACTGCCTACTTCATCCTCACCTTTATACCCTAAAATCATAAGACTGTGATATATTATGGACAAGCTATACAGAAACCATAGACAGGAGGAAGAAAGGTGTTTCAGGAGGAAGAAAATACACCAGGTTTTAAATAATGTACTCCAGTCGATCTGGGTAATTATATTTACTGACACACAGATCTGTTAGTGGTAAAATGCAAATATTGTGGGATTATGATGTGTCTCAGCTATATTTCCTTTAAATCTGTCATATTTTCAAGTCAAACAGAAACCACCATAAAGGGCTTAATTTTGTTATGAATGAGTATATTTTATTATCTTAATAGCATTTTTAAGATACCTGTGATTGGTAACAGAAGAAAAGGAAAACTTTTGCAAAGACTTAAATAGGAGAGAAAACACAAAGGCACTGTCCCTCACAACCACTGCAAGGTCTTAGGTTCCAGAGAAGACATAATGTTGATGTAGAAACAACTTGTACAAAGGCCAGGGATGTTTCACCAGTTTGAAGTTCTGCCCCTTTGAGCCCCTCAACAAAATTCGGGCTCTATGAATATGTGTACTACTTGTTCCTGTTCCAGGAGACTTGTCTGACCATGGGGAGGCGGGTTTGCTCAATATGTAGATGGGAGAGAAGACTAATTAGAAGCAAGTAGCAGTTTTGCTTTCTCAGGCTACCACCTGAAACCCATTGATCTCTTCTAAGTCATTTTCAGTACAGTTTTGTGCTGAGTGACAGATGGTTCAAGAACTTAAGAAGTGAAAGATAAATAATGGTTGAAGCATGTGGGTCACCAATTCTTTAGAATCTTGTGAGAGAATTCGGCTCTTACCCTGACCAGAAACAACTAAAACCAGCAGGGGGTGGAGGGGGCTTTCAAGGTTGTTTTTCTTTCAGTTCAATAAAGTCTACATCAGAAATAATGCAGTCTTTTAAACTTAGGAGACTGACCATTTTGGGGGTTAAAAGGAAACAGTGAGAGAATACATGAGAACTAGAAAATAAGACTTTAAAAGGAGATAATTATTACAGAGTCTTTAAGTGATAGATTCAGGGTTTTGAAATCATTACATAGTTATCTATTGCTACTTTGCAGGGATAATGACCAAGAGAAGATGTAACATAATGACTTAAGAATAGTTTAAAAGGTATTCACGTCTGGAGGATAGTTAAAAAGTACAGGAAGAAGGAAACCATGATATGAGCCAGTTAGATTTTTTATATGGATTCTAGTAAATATTTTAAGGAAAGGTTGGTTGGTTCCAAAAAAGTGTATAAGGAAGTATATAGGTTGAAAGCCAAATGTAAATGATTTAAATAGTTAATGGACTAACAGAATAACCACTAAGTCCTCATCCTTCATTTTCCCAAGACATTAAGTATAGAGATATAAAGGCAGAATATTAAGGATAAAACAATGTGAGAGGGCTTCCCCGGTGGCACAGTGGTTGAGAATCCGCCTGCCAATGCAGGGGACATGGGTTCGATCCCTGGTCGGGGAAGATCCCACATGCCGTGGAGCAACTAAGCTCGTGTGCCACAACTACTGAACCTGTGCTCTAGATCCCGTGAGCCACAACTACTGAGCCCGCGTGCCTAGAGCCGGTGCTCCGCAACAAGAGAAGCCACTGCAATGAGAAGCCCGTGCACCGCAACGGAGAGTAGCCCCCGCTCGCAGCAACTAGAGAAAGCCCGCGCGCAGCAACAAAGACCCAACACAGGCAAAAATAAATAAATAAATAAATAAATTTTTTAAAAAAATTTAAAAAAAACAATGTGAGAATGTTTACACCTGGTCCTGAAGGTGGGGTAACCCGTGAACACTTCCTATTCGGATATGCAACCCGTTCTGTCTTTAATACCCACCCCAGCTGCGGGCAAACAAACAATACGGCTGGGGAAAACACATACTGTCCCCAGAACAATGATAGGACATAATTGCCTTGTAGAGAGAGATGCACTATGATTATAATAATAAACTACATTTGAAGAAAACTGGCCAGCAGTTTTGTCCATCAGTTTATTAATAAAAGCACCCACGAATCACAAATTATTTTTCACATCTTACTAATTTCTTATATGCTCAATAGCAAAACATAATCTGTGGTAAATATTAAATTTTTATGAGAGAACACTACCTAATAATAAAAAAAATCTGCATTACATAATCTTCCCCCTCAACTTTCCCCTCACCCTTGTCCCAAGTATATTAAATTTTGACAGGAACTAATGGTTAATGATTCCCAAAAGAAGACTTTATGCTGAAAAAATGTAAGATAATCCTTTACAAATAACAGATTCAGCAAAACTGACATCAATAAAAATTTTAAAACATCTTTAAAGATATATTTAAGTATCTATAAAACACTTCTTCTACAAATAGAAAATTTCTCATACCTGGAATGTTATATAAAAAGTCCCATAAATGTTCTTCTTCCATGTAGCTCACAAAAACATTTCCAAATGTTTGTGGAGAAAAATTGCAGTGGTACAATACTTTAAATATAGCTTCTATCAAGCTGGATCCTTGGTTCACATTACTTTCTGTATCAGAACCTTGTTCTTGAAAGGTGTGTTCTTAAAAGGAATAAAAATGGTTTAGTAAGGTAGGTATCAATGAATATGATTACATTCTCATCACTTACTCTAGCATAATATTGTAAAAATGTATTTGATTAATATTTGCATAATAAGAGAAATGCCACAGTCTTTCCGGTCAATGGTTCATCAAACTCAATATAATTTCTGAGATAATCCTGGATATTTGTGAGGGAAAAAGTTGTGAGAAGGACCACATGACATCACTTCAAAGGGCAGTGCTAGTTTCCCTTTATGTCAGAATTCGTTTTCCTCTTAAAGAAACTTTTTTGATTTCTTTTCTCATTT
Organism: Mesoplodon densirostris; assembly: GCF_025265405.1. Lineage (NCBI taxonomy): Eukaryota > Metazoa > Chordata > Mammalia > Artiodactyla > Ziphiidae > Mesoplodon > Mesoplodon densirostris. The sequence goes on from NC_082663.1 coordinate 77,653,219, forward strand.
AAAAGTAACACGCATTCATTGTAGAAACTGTAAAAAATTCAGACTAAGAAACTAAGAAAACTAAAATTGTACCAAATCCTACCAACCAGTGATAGCTACTATATTAGGCGCAGTATTTCATTCATATTATATACAAATATACACAAATATATATATTTGTATATTTCTGTATATATGTATGCATATGTAAGTATATGTATGTATAACTTGAACACCAAATAGAATTATTCTATATGCACTCTCTTTTTTTTTTTTTTTTTTTTTTGTATGCGGGCCTCTCACTTTTGTGACCTCTCCTGTTGCGGGGCACAGGCTCCGGACGCACAGGCTCAGCGGCCATGGCTCACGGGCCTAACCGCTCCACGGCATGTGGGATCTTCCTGGACCGGGGCACGAACCCGTGTCCCCTGCATCAGCAGGAGGACTCTCAACCACTGCGCCACCAGGGAAGCCCCTATATGCACTCTCTTGTTATTGAAAATCTACTTAAAACTAGATGAATCTTTGTATCTCTCTTTGGGATTTGTGTTCTGAACATTATTATACCCTTTATTCAGAACATAAATTTCACAGGAAATTCATATTTATAGTGTTCTCAGTATTATGCTATCAATTCTACAAATAAATTTATGTGTTTCTCAAACCCACAGATCCTGCCATTTCAGAATGAAGAGGTTTATCAGCTGGTTTCTCAACAAAACCAAATAGGAATTCTCACAAAGATAGAGCCATTTTAATCGCTCTTTTCTGTCCTCCTCTGGCTCCATTATGACTTCTTCAAAGATCAGTTCCTATACTGTTGCATCTAAGGTAGGACTGAAAAGGTGAAATAATTTCTATTTTGTCTAGATAATTCACACGATATGTCCAGTTTCATAATATGTAAAAATATTTATTGAATTAAAAGATAATGACTCTCATAAAGTTTTTTATATTTTAAATATATTGAAAAAATATAACCTAGATCATTTTGGAATGAGTACATTTCCTTTTCTTGCTCATTTGGAAGCTCATCACTTTTATGGTTCTTCCTGATAATTTTATTTCTGTGATTTGATTTTCATGATCTAGAGAGCCTTCCTCAGGAATTTTGCTGGAACTATTGGTAAAGTGATGTTCTCTTTGTACTGGGGTTGCTAAGCTGGTAGAAAGTAGGCTGGAAGCTACTGATGTCCATTCTGGGGAGAACTCCATTGAGAAGGAAGTCAATAAAGTAAGTAGAACCAAGAGATGGAGAGAACAGTCCAGATGGGATGACACTGTGTGAGAACCTGGATCCAGTAATGCCTGTGTACTTATGTTAGCTGAGCTGATAAATTTCCCTTTTTGGTTAAACCAGGTTAATTTGGGTTTCTGTCACTTGCAATCTAAAGGGTCCTAAGTTTTCATCAAGCACAAAAGGTTAAATGACAAAGAGTCCTAGTCCAGGCATTCATAATTTCATCTTTTTTATCCAAATAGTCTCCTCAGTTCTCTCTGCATTTCCCTCTCTCTAATTCAGCTTAAATTCAACTATCAGTTATCCTTCATGTCATCGCCCCATGTTTAAACCTCCCCCTGCTCCTACACTTTGTTAGAAATTCCTGAACCTGAAAATCAAGAGTTTCCACAATCTTTTCCCAAATTATGTTTCAATCCGCAGTCATCTGCTCCTCCCAAACTGGTGTACTTGCTTTCCTTGCACATGTTCCCTCCCATCGCCTTTTGTTTGTCTCAACCACTTCACTAGTCTAGAATGTCCTGCTCCAATAAAATTCCCAAGATTTAATCAGTCAATTACTATGTCAGCAGCCATATTAGATGCTAAGGCCTACACCTTCCAGGGATTCACTGCCTCTGTGTGTGGGGGGGGGGGGGGTGGGTGGGAATGATAGACATGTAAACAATCATTACAGCAAAGTAAAGGTAAGTAGGGTTACAGTACATCCTGGTTTGCCTCAGGCAGTCCTGGTTTATGTCTGTTGTTCTGGTGTAATTAGTAGCAGCATCCTCTTTCACTCTTAAACAGGGTCCCAGTTTAAATGACAAATTATTCGATCACCTTAAGTCTAAGTGCCTTAAGTATAAGGTACTATGAAAATATAGAGGATGATGTTTTAAATTTGGGGAGAGGTGGGGAGGGTGGGAGGGAGGGAGACGCAGGAGGGAAGGGATGTGGGAACAGATGTATATGTATGACTGATTCACTTTGTTATAAAGCAGAAACTAATAAAAAATAAAAAATAAAAATAAATAAATAAATAAATAACTTTGGGGAGAGGAACGCAGAGAAGTCACAGAGAAGATCATGTCTCAGCGAAGTCTTTAAGGAGGAGTAGAAATTTACTGGCACGACAAGGTTGAGGTGGGAAAGGTGCTTTCCAGGAAGACAGAAGAGTTGGTATAATGGTGAGAAGACAGGTTGCTGCTGGTAGGGTAGCATGGCTGAAGTGTGAATGGTATGCGGGAGGGAGAGATAAAGCTAGACAATCAACACAGCCTGAATAATCTAAGGCCCCATGAATCATGCACTGACAATACAGATGGAGAAAGGGGGATGGTATGAGGAATATTATAATAAAAATAATGAGTTTTATTAGCATTAACATTGTTGTTATTACCATATAAATGTGTCAAAATACTTCAATGTATATTTTTTATTTCTATTTTCCCTTGCCTCGAAAAAAGTAGTCTGTTTACTTGCCTCAGGGATTTTTGCTATTTGAAAAGCAACAAATAGACTGAAGTCAGTTGCCCACCCAGACTTAAAAAAAGAAAAAAAAAAAGCTAATTGAATAGCTATTAGTTTGAACTAAATGAAATAGCCATTTTTTAAGGCCAGAAAATATTGGTACTATATATTGGTACCAATATTGGTACTATGATACCAAAGTGGAATCATATGTGTCTGTCAGGTGGACAGAGGCAAGGGTCATGAGGGCTCCGAGAGAGGAGACCTCTGGGACTGGAGAGAGACATCTGTGGGTTGCAAGGGTTTTGCTGGAAGGCAGAGCTCAGGGAGGCTTGTCTGGGTGAGGCGCGGAGGGAAGCTGGATCCTTGACACAGGTTCTCAGTCTCAAAGGTTCCAAGCCATGCCTGGCTGCTGTGCTTGGCAGGAGCGTTTGGACAGGGATATGGGTATTTCTACAGTAACTAGGGTGACCAGAAATCTGATGATCAAAACAGTCTCACAGGGACTTCTGCACGACCCCGGGGTAAGGGTGGGAGCTCTAAGAATAGCTACAGTTAAATGTCCTACCAGCCAGGCAGGAGTGCTCAGAATCCTCTTAAAATTGATTTGAAGACAGTAAGCGACTTAGATATTCCTTGTATATCTGAGTTTGTGAATTCAGATTTATACTAACTCTGTAAAAACAAAGTTACTACCCACAAATTACAACTATGCTGAACATCACATGAGCTGCATTAAGTGTAATTTCATCTTCCTAACACTCTACAGAATGGGTGTCGGTTATCCCAGTTTTACAGATGAATAAGTGAAATTGAGAAAAATTAAGTAACTTGCCCCAAGATCACAGAGGCAGTAAGAATTTGCCTGTGCTGTTTGCATTAAACTATAATCTCAAATTTCTCAAAGGCTGCTTTGATATTTTATTGTTAATAACCTCTGAATGCAAAGTACTCAGTCTAAACCAGGTATTTAGTATGTGGTAATTTATTGTCTTCATACAAAACACCTCAATTTCATGTAGCTTTCTACAATTTCACATATATGACCTCATTACCTCTCTAGTACTGTTTCCTTTGTGGACTTTCTATGAATGTGCATCTTGTCTTTAGGTATCTTCCCACAGCACCTGGAACACTGCTACATGCTTAACTAATGTTTGAATACTAAAGAAAGAAGGAAGGGAGGAAGGGAGAAAGAAATAAATCTCTTGAGTAGTTTTGTTGGGTTTTGGTCCATCTAGTAATTGGTTTTTTTGGAATGACATTTACCTCCTAGTCATAATATTCAAATGTCATTTTCCCCCGCAAACCTCATCCTCCTCATATCCACTGTTTCCTTTCTTTTCACCTACTCCTTGAAAACTCTCTTCTCTCTTGACTTCCTTATAGCCATGCTTTCTTGGTTTCAGGTGCCTTGTGGGCTGTCTTTTCTATAGCTCTCTCTCTTCTATCATCTAGAACTGGGGTTGGCAAATGAAGAAACTAAATCTTAAAGAGGCTTACCCTTAATGAATAAAGGAGACAAAAAGCATTTAATGAATAAAGGAGAAAAAAAGCATTTTATGAATAATCAAGAAAATAGCTACATTCAATAAAGATTAATAACTGAGCAATTGATTCTAGTTCTTTGAAAACCGATCACCAGTACATGGCATACACAGGCAATTCTGTATGTTGAAAAATTATTTTGTGTTATTTATGTATTAGTAAACATAGATAGGCAAACCTCTTTGAAACAGTTCTGGCTGTATGGACCTGTATCTACTAGGATTCTTCCTCATGCTTTTTAAAAGGCAAGATTTTCCAAAGTGTGTTTCGTGGGATGTTAATGGGTAGCACATATGTCCTGGAAGTGCTGGCTCCAACAATAGTAAACACTTTTGTTTTCTGCAGGATTTTTCACAGCCTTTATTCATGAGCTCTGTGACTCTCTACGAAGGTATTTTAGTATACACATAGTGTTTCTAAGTATTTTTGACCATGAAACCCTTTTCTAGTATTATGTCTAGTAAGACTACTATTCAATAAAACTGCATCTAGGAATCATGTTTGCAAAGAGTCTCTTACATTACCTTTAAGCCCTTCGGGTTTGCAAATCAAAGTGAGCAGTTCAAATGGAAAAGGAACAAGGTAGAAGCACAAAGGGCTATTCTGCATAAGAAGATTGTCAATTGGAAAAGAAATTACTAACCAGGTCACCAAAGTTGGATTTAATTTTAATTCAAAAGCATCATTTGTGGAGCAAGAGGAATTTTGCTTTAGCAGTAGGCACAGGCAAGACCAACAAAGCACAGCCAAAATAGGTCTTTACAACTTTGACTCTTACCCCACAGATTTATATCAAGTTCTAACTGATTAAGAAACACAATGTGATTATATGGCTGGAAGGCACCTCACAGGGAAGTCAGTAAATATTTGGTCAATAAATGAATAAATCTTTGCTGAGTGAATAAATAAGACATCTTCCAGCATCTGTGACAATGGTGACCTAGCCGGCTTTTGAATACTTTCAGGGGTGGGATATCCACCACCATTCAAGGCAGCCATCCCTCTGCTGGACAGCTCAAGTTACCAAACTGTTTTGCATTTTAAAAATATAGAGAGAGCACTTATCTGAAAGGACGACAGAAATCTGGGCAAGTCTCTTTAGTGAACAGAGAAAAGAAGAGCACTTCCTCAGTTCTCATTAGGGATGACAATTCAGGGTTTTTGACTGACAGACTGACAGCCAAAATCCATTTCCTTTTAACTTATTCCCAAGCATGTCCACGTGTTGAATTGGACAGCCTGTTATTTTTTTCTTTTTTACGTGAAGACTTAACATATTTGAAGATCGCTATCCTGCCTCCTCTAGTTCTTTTCCTCTCCAAGTTAGACATACCCAGTTTATTTAAGCAAGGCATGGCCTGGTTTTTACTTAACATCTTAGCACTTTTCACTCTTCAGTGGGCACTCTCCATTGAAGCAGCCTGTGCCAAAAAAAGATCACTAAGCATAAGTGCACTATTGGTCCAAACTCTGCAACTGGCAGAATTTGGACCAATAGTAAGTAAGAGTAAGAGGAGTAAGAGGCAAGAGTAAGAGGAAAGTTTTGAGCTCCACCTGTGCTCCCGAATAAGCACGAACTCCACAGAATGTGAAACTGAGTTAAAGCTATCTCAAAGAGAAATTCCTTCTGTAAGACAGACATCAAGCCTAACTGTCCAGCAGGAATGGTCTCTCTAACTTCTTAAGTTAAAGAGAATGGGCTGGGGGCTTCTCTGGTGGTGCAGTGGTTGAAAGTCTGCCTGCCGATGCAGGGGACACGGGTTCGTGCCCCGGTCCGGGAAGATCCCACGTGCCACAGAACGGCTGGGCCCGTGAGCCATGGCCGCTGAGCCTGCGCGTCCGGAGCCTGTGCTCTGCAACGGGAGAGGCCACAACAGTGAGAGGCCTGTGTACCGCAAAAAAAAAAAAAAAAAAAAAGCATAATACATTGGAAAGACAAAGCACATACCCCAATTTTTTGCCATCTATAGTAACAGATACCTTGTTCGATGGCCTTGCTACTCAAAAGGTGGTCCAGGGACTAGCAGTATCAGGAGCAGCATTCCCTGGGAGCTTGTTAGAAATGCAGAATCTCAGGTTCCACCCAAGACCTACTGAATCAGAATCTGCAGTTTTAACCAGCTTCCCAGGTGCTGTTTTTGCACTGTAAAGTCCAGAAGCCTTGCTTTACATAATCATACCTTACAACCACCCTACCCTCATGGAGACTCAGCACAGACCCTAGATGATAACTGTTTCTGGGACTGTAATAATTCTATGGAGACCACTGATATTCTAGGCTAGTCTGTCATCATTCGCGGATAGGATCCTTGGTTGGAAAGACTAAGGCAAGAACACACAAATATGATTCTACTGTTCTTGGTAAGAACAGGGTACAAATCCAGCAAGGAAAAAAATACTGAACAAGTAAGAATACAGATGTTGTCACTAGTGAAAGCAGGCAAGGACATTGAAGTTAGGTGCACTAAGGGTACCAAGAGGGAGCATATTTTTACTTTTGGTCACTTCCTTCAAGACAGTCATGAAGCAGCACTTTGGTCATAAATACTTATAAAATGAAACTCACACACACATAATGTACAACAAAACACCAAGCTTCTGCCACAATATTCCTCATGACCCAAAAAATCAAGAAAACATTAACCATAAAGTCAGAGAATTTGAATTGATTAATTCATTTTAAGTCAACCAAGCCTTTGTAGTGGTGGCAGCCATTTATTTAGAATTTTCTGTAGGTCAGTTTCTTGACTATCTTTTGGCACTTTGTTACAAGGTTGAAAAGTACAGATTGTACTAGCAAAATTACCCACTGATAGAGGTTCCTGATAGTTCTCATAAATTGTGCAACCCTGCAATTTTGTAAACTTTCTGTGGCTCTGCCAGGATGCCGTACAGGTGTGGTGGGTGAAAGCACAGTCCCTGCACACTGGCTGTCTGAATCAAATCCTGCTTTGCTGATTATTAGCTGTTGACTTGGACAAACGACTTGATTTCTCTGTGTCTCACTTTCCTCATCTGTAAAATGGAGATGATAATTGTACCTACCACACAGGGTTTGTTTTGAGGATTCAGTGAGTGAACACATGTAAAGACTTAGAAGCTGTGTCTAGAACATGTAAAATATTACGTGTTTGCTAGTTGGTTGTGGTCGTTATTACTGAAAATCACCAGAAGCCAAGAAGTTTCACTGAGAATCATTCTTGAGGCAATGGGCAAAGGAAAGAAAGTTAGTTACACTTCATTCAAATGTCACTAGCAGGAAAAGGCTACCTGCTAACAATTGGGAAATTGCCAAATATTTGTACTTTTGATGCCACAAGTAAGAAACTGGTTAAGGCCATGTGGCGTCAGTGAGGTAATGTCAAAACAGTTGCCCTGGGTTTTTAACGTCGCTAATCCAAAATAGTGTCTTACAAATTTAAAATCTTCTATAAACATTTGTAGTTGAGAGCGTTTTTCCTTCAAATTTAGGATGGCCCATCTTCAAAATAAAACCAACAAACATTACCTTCTCATGCCCATTGAACTTTATCCAAGCTTCCTAGAAGCTTGCAGCCTATGATTTTTTTATTATTAATGAATAAATTAAAATTTTACTATTCATTCATTTATTAAATTTTACTATTTTATGACCTTCAGTGAAGTTGTATCTCACATTACAAGCAAGTTATTTCCATATATGCTCAGCTGATTCTTTTTAAAATAAATAGAAATTCTGATAAATCATTTTCATAGAGCAAGACCAAAAGCTACAGATATAAAAGAGATAACCCTCATATATTTTAATCTTTATAATATATGGTTGTCTATCAAGAAAAATTCTCTACCTAACAGAATTTAATAATTGCTTATTGGATGAAGAGGACCTTGTTTTAAAATATGTACAATAAAAATATGTATTTAGGGACTTCCCTGGTTGTCCAGTGGCTAAGACTCCGTGCTCCCAATGCAGGGGGCCTGGGTTCGATCCCTGGTCAAGGAACTAGATCCCGCATGCATGCCGCAACTAAAGAGCCCACACACCGCAACTAAGAGCCTGCATGCCGCAACGAAGATCCTACATGCGGCAACGAAGATCCCATGTGCCACAAATAAGACCCGATGCAGCCAAATAAGTAAATAAAAAAAAATTAAAATATGTATTTAAAATCTCTATTCTTATTCCTGAGCCAATTTAACAAAAGTTAAATTTTATCAATTAGACCAAAAAGACACTATTTATAAAGGAAAACTCTCACATAAAAAGCCCAATAGTTATGATGCTTGAAACACCTAATCAGCATATTTTACTCTAAAATTTTGCTTTCCTAAAAATATGATGAAACTCCTAAATTACCAAATGGTGTTCAATGAAAACAAAATCCCTGAAAAAATATTACGTATGTATTTTTAGGTGCATAGCAATTTCCATCTTAGTCTAGTTAATAAAATTCCCTGAATATACTGTTTCTAAATTAAAGTGACAAGGTTTCTACTGCAGCTTAATAAGTCAGTCAATCAATCGATTAGTAAATTGTCACTTCATCCTTACAGTATTTGAAGTAGCTAATAAAATTCAATACAAGACAATACCAAAGCAGTTATGTAACCCTGATCAAACACCTAACAACCTTTGCAAAAACTGATAGATATTTGAGCAGGTTGGGTAAATACACATCTGTATTCCGTAAGAACCAGAACTGAAGGAGATACAATATAGTACCTTTGATAACCTGTAAGTCCCTCAAAAACAATATCATGTTATATGTACAAAAGGTAGATGTAATATTTTTGGTAAGTAAATGTGGAATTTTTTTGTAAGAAAACATGGTTAAATATTCATTTAACCATAGTTGCTATTCCTGTACTTAGTGGCTATATCAGTATAGTCCAATGTTTGATCACAATTGTTTTTCCAGGCTGTTCCATATAACTCTATCAAGAGGAAACCATTTCTCTTCTGGGACCATGCCCATGAGTTTCATGAGTTTTATTAGAGTAACTCTTCAGCCAGGTCAGATACTATCTGTGTTGTGTAGTCACCTTGCCTGAAAGCTCAGATTATAAAGTTTAATGGAAGCTCCATATTTTATATTCTAATGGATCACTGGCCAATCACTGGACTTTTTCTGTAAAAAGCACTGTGTTAGCTTGAGGAGGAATATGAAAATAAAAATCTATGATCAGCACTAATTTCCACTAATAGCTGGAAAGAACAGTTAAATGCATGTGCACTGGGGTGTCCTGGTTGATTCAACCTGAGAGTGGGCAGATTACAGTTTTTGCAGATACCCCTGGTCCACTCCAGGATTTAATTTGCAAGAGTATTTGTATAGAAGGGTAGGGGAAAGAAAGCTCCAGCTGGGTTCAGAATCCTGGGTTACCCACCATTTATCAGCTACATGTGTCTCTTGGCAAATAACATTATCTTAAACTCTAATGTTATTTTTAACATCATGAAAATAATTATATTTACTTTATAAGGTTTTAAGAATCACAGTGCCTGACACCTAATAAGTAAACAATATATGTTGGCTACTTGAGCAATTAGTTTCCCTAGCACCTGTTTTCCCTTTAGGAGAGTGGAGTTATAGATATTGAAGGTAAAGATAATGTTTTCAGTTCAACTCTGTAAGATTTAAGGCCCACAGAGTACGGCTTGGGGGCTAAGAGAATAAAGTCAGATTCAGGGTTTCGAGGAGAGGTAACCTCTGAACTTCTCCTTGGAACACAGTGACACTGGAGGAGTTGTAGTGACCTTTGGCACCACAAGATTTTATGAATTTGAGGGCACCAGGAGAGAAGCAAAGGGCTCAGTAGTGAGGCACTTCCCCTAAGTGGCTTTTGGGAAGCAAACATCAAGGTGTACAGAAGAGAAGAATATGGGGAACTGGTCATGAGCAGATCTGAGAAACCAAAAATTCCAGAAATGACTGGAACAATCTGGACTGGGAATGCTATGAACCTCATTTGTATACCAACAGGCTGGTCAGGCCTGGTAACATGTGCCTCATTCATATACAAATATAATAACAATACAAGGCAGAGTAAGCTAAGGGCAGCAGCCACCATAACATACACTGTGAAGTTCAGGGGAGGGAGGGAGACATCAGTGTGAGCTAGAGTGTTCAGAGATCTGGAACATCAGTGGCCTTTGCCCATTGGTGGAGGCTGGGTTGTCTATGGAGGGTCTTTCAAGGAGGAAAAATGGGTGAGCCAAGGTGTGGAAGGAGCATGTGCATGGGGCTTTGGGGACAATGTCTGAAATGGGTGTGTATGTGTGTTTGTGTGTGATTGCGCGTACGTGCGCACACATACACAAGAGAATAGTGGAGAAAAAGCTTACAAAACTAGTCTGGGGCCATACTTGAATGGCCAAAGGACAGGGGTTTGTTCCTGTAGGTGATGGGGAACTAGAGAAAAAAGATTTTGATTAGAGAAAACTATACTGAAACTAGTGATTGATAAAAATTAATCTGGCTACACTTGTAGTATAGAATAGAAGAAATGTGTAGGGGTATGTGAAGATGTTTAGAAAACTCTTTATAGATGTAGCAGGAGAGCAGTAGGATATACTATGAGACTGGCATAACATTACTTACCATTTTCTAAAGTAGTACTTACAGGGGAAAAAAGAAAGTCTAATTAAGAGAAGTATGGTCTTCTATTACTCCTCAATTTCCATTCATAATTTTCTCATGATTACTTCTCCATGCCTCAGTGATATGGCTGTAAGCCATGCTTGCTTGTTCATAAGTTACATAAGCATTTTTCATGATCCACTGAAATGTCTCCTGTGGCTCTAAAGCAATCTCTCTCTCCCTTTCTCTCTCTCTCAGGTCTAATTGATACTTCTGTTTTGGACACATAAATGTGTTCCCATAATATTCTTAGGCATTTCAAACCCCATATATTGATATATTTCTATATTATGATAGTTTATGATAGGACAGTATTATATAAAAATATTTTTTGCCCTCATTCAGAATCCCTGAAAAAAATCTTTCCAATAGGTTTATAAAGTTACTCAATATTTTGCCTGCTGCTAACCCCACTGACTATTGATATAATGCAGTTGGTTTCATCCCTCTGCCAACATTCAAGTAGGAAAAAAAATTCCATTCAACTTGAGCAATGACTGGGTTTTTTCAGGACATTCTCATAACTACAAATACTCACTTGAGCTCTTTAGCAAGATTCTCAGTAAAAGACCATCATGATGCAGTAGGGTTTCCAGAAGCAGGTTCCAATTACAGGCTGGCTGGGATAAGAGCAGTTTCAATTGACCCTCAGCTGTCAATCGTCCAGCTGATGGAGTCCTTTCAAAATGCAAGATAAAGATGGAGTAATGAAGTTAATTTATCTATGAAATTAATAGCTTTAAAGTACAGATGTAATGCTAACTCCTTTAAATGTCAATTCCTCCCAGATTACTGTGAAAATGCTTTCATGCTTGCTTACTTTAGGGCTGCTCAGGGAAGGAATTACATTTAATCTCTACTAGCTAAAAGCAAATTAACATTTGGTAACCTGCCAAATTTAAAACTGATACAAAATAACCATGCGTATATTTCATGGAACTATGTCTGTTTTAGCTTCATGGAGCAAATAAAAATTATTTATGCATTTTTTAATGCATTTATTTGTTCATTCAACAAATACATGAGTTCCTACTATGTGCTGTTAACTTCTTTCATTATTCACGGAGAGAAGTTACAATGTGTTTTGGCTACTAATTTGCCATGTACTATGATTGCTGATAAAATGAAAGGAATTCAAAGCTTCTGTCAAAGGTCAAGCATAATCTAATTATTTAATATGTAAAGTCTTAAATCAACATGCAATTATCAGAACCACTCTAACAGTCACACTGCTACCTACTTGGGTAATCAGTTTATCAAAGAGAAATAATTCCAAGGCAAATAAGCTTCTACTTGGGAAATTATAATCAGCGTTGAATAGAAAATTAAAATCAGGTCCCCCACATCACCACATTAATTTACCAATGAATCTGCAAGAGATAAGGAAATAAGGTAGAAACTGAACACTGATAACATTATTCACTTTTTCCTTCTAAAGTCTCAAGGTTTAGACTGGCTAAAGGTCACAGCATCTGATATCAGTTTACAACTACAACAAAGAAAGGGCAGGAAATGACCAAACTCAATCTGATTGTGGAGATAAGGGTTGTGGGACTAGGGTGGCACCGGGAAGGAAAGATGAGATTGAGAAATGTAAAGGTGTGAATGAGAAGACCATATGCTTTAGCGTGGAAGAAAGCAGAACAAAGAGTATCACTGAGAGAGACGATTTGCAGCATCATTTCCAGATGAAATGTACTGAGTGGTGAACCATCATCATAGTCTAGAGCAAAGGATTCCAAAGCTTGGGCTCTGGACCAACAGCATCAGCATCACCTGAGAACTTGTTTTTGGTTTTTTTAAAATAAATTTATTTATTTTATATATTTATTTTTGGCTGCATTTGGGTCTTTGTTGCTGCATGCAGTCTTTCTCTAGTTGTGACGAGTGGGGCCTACTCTTCGTTGCAGTGCATGGGCTTCTTACTGCGGGGGCTTCTCTTGTTGCGGAGCACAGGCTCTAGGAGCGTGGGCTTCAGTAGTCGTGGCACGCAGGCTCATTAGTTGTGTCGTGGGCTCTAGAGAGCAGGCTCAGTAGTTGTGGTGCACGGGCTTAGTTGCTCCGCGGCGTGTGGGATCTTCCCAGACCAGGGCTCGAACCTGTGTGCCCTGCATTGGCATGCGGCTTCTTAACCACTGTGCCACCAGGGAAGCCCTGAGAACTTGTTAAAAAATGCAAATTCCCAGGTCTTACCCCTTCAGAAATTCTGGGAATGGGCCCCAGAAATCTGTGTTTTAACAAGCCCTCTCCAGGAGATTCTGATGCACACTAAGGTTTGAGAACCACTGTGGAAGGCAGTGGTTTCTGGAGCACAGGTAGCAGGGATAGGCCTAGTTGGTATTATCTCTCCTACCTCTGTGCCTTTGTGCCCATACAGGTCCACCTTGGCTGCCACCTGGGCAGCAACCTCCACATTACCCTATAGTTAATCTTACCCATCCTTCAATTTGCCACAAAAATATCACTTTCTCTGTAGAGTCTCTCTCTCCATAGCAGTCTATCTCACTCTGGATTAAAGAACTTATGGCAAGTATGCAGATTTTAGCACTTTATTATTTCATCAATTAAAGCTTTATCTCTCCACTCAGATTCAAGCCTTGTGAGCACACTTGTTTTACACCCCAAAGCTCTTACCAATGAACTAAGCACATTTGAGGCTCTGTAAATGTTAGCTGATTGACTCATATGCTCATAAATGGGTAGATAAACTCTTAAAAAAAAAGAGGATGCTTTGCTAAAATGCTGGTTTAAACAAAAGTGAGAGGATCTCAAGATGTAAAATGAAATTTCAAAGCATCTCCCCTTTGGTTTGGCTTGGGGCATTTGGAACATCTCACAACCTTATGATGCACAAAATCACCTGAACTTTGGACCAACTCAGGCTTCCCATGTGAGACTCTGATAACGTAACTCAAAACGGAGAAACTCCCTGGCAATTGGTGAGGCGGTGTTAGCTAGATGGGTGGTGGAGAGAGAAGCGGGGAATTATTTAACTCTCAGACCAGAGGAAACAGGTCTGTCAGTTCAGCAGTTCTGAATTCCTTTGGGTATTCCCAGATTGGTCTGGCTCTTGCAGTAATTCCAAACATGGTGCCAAAGGAAGAATCTACTAGGTGAGCCTTTTGGACTGAAACACTGAAGCAGATCCTCACAATGGCTGTCCCTATTTCTATCCTAAACCCCAACTGCTGACTTCAAGAAACTTGCTTGGGGTCTGGTAGATGAAAAGCAGCTAGTTGGTAGTAAGCTGTGTATTAAAATTGACTTAGTTTTTTAACATTTCCTACCTATGTATTTTGCTTGAGTTGAGTGCTGACTTAAGGATACATTTAATGAACTGAAAGATCCAGTTTGATGGAGTTTAGGAAAGGAAGGGGATTGTTGAGAGACAATTTGAAGAAGGAACACAGGGGCCAGTTCATAGAGGGCCTCATTAGCCAAGGTGGGGACTTTGGACCTGTTGAAGAATTTAAGGCAGATGAGTTTCCTGACCTGGCTGCAGGATGAAGAGTGAATTGGAGGGAAGGTTGTGTTTTTGCTCAGTCCTTTAGACATGTAATAAGACAAAATAATTTGAATGGCATTTCATATCACTTATTTGAATACCTGGTTATAAACAAAACCTCTCATTTACCAGATGGGAAGCTGTTTGTTGAAATGTACCTCAATTCTTGGATCTTTTAACTTATCACAGATTTTGAAATGTACAGTAGAATGACTCACTATAAGGAAAAATAAAAGATTACAAACATTCCTCAATCACTAAGCTCCGAGTAATAAATGCATTGAGGAGTCGGCACTGGGCATATGGAGAAGCATATGTTCCCTCATCCTTTGAGCTGGTGGAGCTGTGAAAGTGAGATTAGCCTTACAAAAAATGACAGAAAAGGAAAATTTTAATATATGTATATATGTATCAAATATGTACATGTTGACTTCCACTATAATACAAAGAAGAGAACAAAATTTATAAATCCACTGGAATGCAAAAATCTTGTATTAGGAGACAGGACAAATTTATGGCTGGGTTATATCAGGATTATACTCTAATTAGTGCTGCACTTCTGGGGCATGAAAAGGCCTAAGGAATTTTTCAAATCCAGGCAATGTTGGGGCTCAATCATTATTAGTTTATGAAACTAACAAATTATTTTTATAGAATCATTGTTCAAAATCTTGGCTGTATTTGGGTGTGTTTACTTTATGAAAACTTATCAAGTAGTTCACTTGTAATTTCTGCAGTTTTTTAGTATGTGTCCACACTGCAGTAGAAAATTTAAAAAATCTTAGCCCTGTCAGTGCACTATGGCTTGACTTCCAACCACAGTTGTGTGTGGGGCACAGGGCAAGCAAAGACTCTGTAGGAGGTTCAGACTGCGTAAGAGTAGCCTCACTACTCAGGTCACATGACCTTGGGAGTCACTGCTCCTACCATATACTTAACATGCAGAAGATGTCAGACTAGGGGAACACTGGAATGGACTCTGAAATGCACAGCTTGGGGATAACACCGAGCAGTGTTGGGCACTGTTCTTCAACACTTGATATTTACTTTAAATGAACAGCCATTATATGGTTCTACGTCCCTAAGAGAAAAACCATATAGGTCCAGGAGCCACAGGTTGAAAGTTCTCTCTGAAGGATACTAGAAGCCACCTCCTCACCAGAGTTCCTGATTATCCACTAGGAATTTAATTTGTGTTTTCCATTCCCAGAACTCCCCATAGGCTCTGGGGGAGTGGAGGTCCTGGTTTCTGTGGTGGGGTGACTTGGGAAATGCACACCTCTACCAGGGGACCATGAAGAATTCCACTAAACCTAATGTTATAGCTGCCTTCTAGTTATTTTTGGATTCCCATGCCAGCAGTCTAGCAGGCAAAGAAAGGAGCTACTATATTGGTAAGGGTAATAACCCTGATTATCACCAAGGAGCTAGGGTTGCTACTGCATATGGGGAGCAGGGAGGAGGATGTCTGTAACTCAAGGGATTCACCAGGGCATCTCTTGATGCTCTCATGACTGGTAATAACTGTAAATAGGTGACCAAAGTAACCACATTCGGATAAGGGAATGGTAGTTATGGTTCAACATCTCGAGGATGAAGGTCTGTGTCTATGCTAGGGAAGCAACATACACCAGCAGATGTGATGACCGAGGGTAAGGGGAAGCTAGAGTAAGTGGTAGAGGAATGTAATGACGATTAGCATTTGCAGACTCAGGCATAATGGAAGCAGGAGACACTCTAACTTGTTCCATTAACTCAACCATAATAAAACTTTTTTTTTTTGACCAGCCATCACCTTGAAGAATCAATGATAAGGCCCGGAGAACTTAACATCAATAATGAGTGGATTTCAGTGGTGCAAGGGTTAGAACAAATGTCAATGTCCCCACATCCTCTTGCCCTTACCACCCAGTTGAAAATGGCCTGCCTTTTGCTGTCAGAACCTGCATTTCTCTACCTTCCAGCAAGACAAGTTGAAAGTGCCAGCAAATTAACACCTCCAGAGCAGCCTTCAACCAATGAGGGATGAAAATTGCTAATAAATTCCTCAGCATCCTTGTTGCCCTGGTGGGAAAACTCTGAGATATGCCTTTCCCACTGGCTCCAAGAATTTCCCCTGAAGGTATAAGTTCCAGTTACTCCTATGGTAGTTGGCTTGATTACACTAATCTTTATTTGCTGTCTTTCTTTGTCTCACTTATTCATTCCCCTCTAGTGTTTCATCCACTTAGAAAATAAACTAATTTCACTTCAATCCTTGTGTCAGGGTCTGCTTCTTGGGGAAATGCAAAATAAGACATGCATGGAGACACTTAGGACTCATCTCACTTAGTGTATGTTTCAGGAATATTGGGAAAATAGTCCAAGGTCATTTAGTTAATAAATATGGCAACTGGACTTTGAACCCAGGCTTTTCTGACTTCAGAACCCATGATTATTCCACTACTCCATATTTCCTTCCATTCAACCTGGTTGATATTTGGTGGGTAAGTTGCATTTTCCAGCATTGAGGATGTTTGGCTCTATTCAACCTCCTGATTGAGGATACCATGTTTTTGACTCAAACTCAGGTTTGTGGTCTCAAGGCTGATTCCAAATTGGAGCCATGTTATTTAAGGTATCTAGGGACTGATTTTGACCAGATGGTTCCTGTCATGGATTACTGGGCCAAATTTATGCCAGAGACCATAAGTTACATGATTCAGAGAACAAAGGCAAGGACATAACTAAAGAGAAACTGAGAGTGAAAGCCCTAAAGTGGGATAATGAAAGCAGAGGAGGAAAAGCTCCGTACTACTATACTACTTTTGCCTTTCCAAAACTAATCCTTCCAAATCTTTCTGGGAAGACAAATATTTAAAACAGTTCTAACATTTTCTCTTTAGTACCTGGGGGAAAAAGCTGAGGGGGGAAAACAAAAACCCAAAGTATTTTCTTCATCACTTTAATCAAGAATGTGCAAATTATATGTAGTTATAACATTGAAAATGTTTGCATACATTTTAATCTCTATAATGGGTATAGCCATGTCTCTATGATATTTATAATTAGAGATGATTCAATAAATAGAAATAAGACAGGGTTCACCTGCACATTTATATATAGGATTTGCCTTGATTTTTAATAATTTTGTCCACTGAGGTAAACTGATACTCTTAAAGAGTCTCAGTTTTTCAGAGTTGATGGTATCCACACTACCTGGTATGCAACTTAAAGGACAGGCATTCAACCTGTGAGGATGTGAATTATTTCTTGATTTTAGTAAATTAAACTTTTTCACTTGGGACGACCTCATTTCTCAAAAATCACCCAAAGATATATTAGTGCCCCAAACTCATAGCCCTAGCTCCACACTTTAGTGTTACACGGGTTAATGTACCTTATTTCTAAAAATACATAAGAATCTAATTTTAATTTTAAAAATAATGTTGATATTACATGTCAACCATCACTTTTGGACTCCCCCAGAAGTGCTATTCTAGCACCTGAGTCAATAAGACACTGGAGACTACTAAATCACTTAACCATGCCTTTAGAGGAGCAGAAGTTATCTCTCTGGAGCCTTTAACTATTATTGGTCCTTGTCTACCAGATAATAAATATCCTGTTATAGGAGTTCAAGAAAGCTCTCCCCTGGCATCACACTTCTGATAAGTGCAGAGACTCAATGAGAAAATAGTTCAATATTCTTTCCACTTTATCATACTTAGAGCTGGTCCTTTTAACATGTTTGGATAATTGATAAGACCTGCCACTTTCTGAAACATACAGCTCTTTACTAACACAGCAGTACTGAATGATTGTTTAGTAAGCACTTACGTGATGGGTGCCTTGTAGGCACGTTAGCTAATTAAATCCTCATAACTCTGCCATGAGAATATGTCAGAAGCTAAGGGAAGAAGATGTTTCAAGATGGGGGAAGTAGACAATGGTATTATGTGCTGTTTTCAAGTAGATCAATAAGATCATACTGTATTTATGTCTCAACTTCCTCACAAAAATATAAACTATTTAACTTTCCAAATCACAAAATTATACAGGTCTGCAAACCTTGTCTGTCTAATGTGAAAACCTATAGTTGTTTCTTATTATCTCATTGCTAGTTCCATTGCTATATTCTTATTTATATAATACCTTTAAACCATAATAGAAAAGGAAAGATATGTAGAAATATCTAGCTATATCAAGTAACCAGCTCACCTGACATTTTCACTTCTTTTAGTAACTGCTCCACAAACATATGACTTTTTCTCTGAAAATCTTTTCAAAGATCCAGCTGCTTGTCCATCCACACTCTGGAACAGGCATGTTAGAGCTTTGGTGTTCAAAAGCTCCCATTACTTCTCCCCTGACTGTTGGCTCCAGGTCAAAGCTTGGCACCTCATCAGAGTACCAGTTCTCTAAGCTTTTCTCTTCAGTCCTATGGAACAGCCTGACAGCAGCAGCTGGGAGACCAAAGTTCTCTTTTGTCCTCCTCCCCAGATGTTCTCTCCTGAGGATACTAGAAGCCACCTCCCCAACAAGAGCTTTCTTCCCATCACTGAGCCTGTCCACTCAGATCAAATGTTTGAAAAGAGTTAAAAGTACCATTTAATGTGGGAATATCTGAAACAATACTACAATAACTCATTTGTTCCTTAATTCACTTAGTCATTAAACCAATATTTGTTGGCTGATTTATATGTGCAAGGCCATGGAGACACAACAGTAAATAAAAAACAAACTCATTGTTTTTACAGAATTCAGCAGGGAATACATGCACGGTTTAAATGGTCACACAAATAAAGATAAAATTACAACTATAAAAACTCAATCAAGAAAAAGCAAAAGATGCTATTAGAAGATGTAGTGAGAAGAAGTAAGCTAGTCTTTGGGGTTGATGAAAGGCTTCCCTACAGAAGTCACACTGGAACTGAGATAGGAATATACATTGACATTACTAGGTGAAAGGGGAAGAAGATCCTTCAGGGAAAGGGAAAAGCATGTGCAAAGACCCTGTGGCAGAATGGAACATTTCATGGCAAGGAAATGTAAAAAAGGTTAATGTGTGAGGAGCAAAATCACAGGGTAGTGTGGTATCAGAAGAGGTTGCAGAGGAGGGTAAGCCACATCTATGTAGGTCTTACAGGCCATGGTAAATTTTTTGTGTATGCTTAAGGATAAAGGGGAATTCATGGAGGGCTGTGAGCTATAAGTGTGAAATGATAAAACTTAGTTTTGAAAATAGATTTTGGTTTGAGAAGTCTCTGGCTATAGTTTGGAGAATATTGGAGTCAACATATACACGGGAGGAAACCAAGGAGTCACTGCAATATTCAGGAGAGAGGTGATGCACTAAGGCGAAGGTGGTACTATGGAGAGCAGATATTAGGAGTTAAAATTAACGAGAGTTAGTAATGAACTGGATCTAGTAGAAGAGAAGGAGGGTTGCCTTCTGGTCTCTGCCTTATACAATCACATGCAGGTACAATTAATCAAAATGGGGGAAAATGAAAGAGGATCAGTTTGGAGGGCAGTATCCTAAGTTCAATTTTTGTCATGTTGAGTTTGAGGTGTCTCTGTGCTCACCAGGTATAAACCTGAAGAAGACATTCATGTACGATTCACACCCATGAATATATAGGCCTGTAGTCCTAGAAGAGATCGAAAGCAGAGATTTGAATTGGGGGCCACTTAAAAAGTACATGAAACCACAGACATGTGTGAGTTCACCTACAAAAGGTTCTATGATAGAATGCTAAAGATGTTCAATATTTAATGGCCAGGCCAAGGTAGATGAACCTGCAAAGAAATTTTATTGGCTATCTCTTCCCTCACCACTTATACCTAGCATATGCCTTACTTGGAGAAAAATTTTAAAATGCATTTATTGAAAGAATGAATGAACACATCTTGGTAAACTGCATAAATGGGAAGACCCACATAGCATATAATATAATGAAGCCAAAGGTAGCTTAATATTTAGGGAGGGGGAAAAAAGCATATAAATCCAAAACAGGATTACATTGAGTAAAACCATAATGGAAACAAAAGCATAGTAGAAAGAAATATCCACAGCTCAGAATAGACTGGCCATGAATCAAAACATCATGTTGTTGTCATAAAAGAAAATGAGCAGTGTAAAATGAATGGACTGCTTACTCACACTGATTATGCTACTTGGATTCAGTGTCCAGTTATGACCTCCTTAGCTAAGGAAGACCTGAAAAGTATTTGGAACTACTGAAAGAACCACAAGATGATGAAAGTTGGGAAAATAATTTAAAAAAAACCTTTATAATGCAACAGTATAATTGACTAAGATAGTATTCTTTCTTGAACATTTATATGAAAGTACAGTGTGCTGTCATAGTATTAACACTGAGATTAATATATTCTCCACATACCTTAGTTTAATCTAGCATGAAACTGATTACCCTTTCTAAATCAACTCACATTGTTAGCCTGTAACACTGCTAGGGATAATGAATATAGTATATTTTACTTATTGCTTTGAAAATACATATATTTTCCCTAAAGCAAACTCTTCCAAACTCTATTCCAGGAGTTCTAGGAGAACATGAAAAGTTCTATTTTTACCAATTTATATACTTGGTAGGCATTCTCTAGTAACCCTATAGACAAATTTACTGTGCATACAACTATTTATGCATCTCTAACTCTTATTGTAAGTCTTAATTTCATGTCCTCCTTGCTCTGTTTCTTCCTTCTCACCTACTTTTAATTCATTATATTAATATATTTAATCCTATTAAAAGCCAACTTAAATCTTTCTGAAACAATGCACAGGTGTAAATAAATGAGCAAATAGGTGACTAAATTACTAAGATACATCATAATATTAAATATTTTAGTCTCATCCTCACTCTTTCCAAAAAAAAAGCGTAATATATTTTTAGTTTATCATCATTCAACCTATGTGTATTTCCCTGAACAGTTCATTTTAGTTGCTAAGGTGAGGAATGGAGGATAATTTGAGGGTGAAAAACACACAGAAACAGCTGATTTATGTGAGGAAATGGATGGAAAGGTAAAGATTTTTAAGGTCACATGATGGTGGTCTAGGAATTCCCATTGCAATGCTTGACAAATGAAAATCAATGAGTTATTTTGAAACTACTTTTATTGCTATCCTGGGTTCCTCTGTTCTGAACACGTTGGATCATGAATCACATGGATCATGTCTTTCTGTGAAGATTATATGGAACTGTTAGAGAGAATAACTGTCAGAAAGTCAGGGTAGAAGGGTTCATACTGTACTTGGATGGAGAATTTAAAAAGGCAAGATAGAGAACCAAAGGCATTACAGGAGAGAAAACTACATAAATAAAGGCTCAAAGTTGAGAGTAAGCAATAAATAAAAGTTAAAATTGTAGAATAACTGTGTCTTAAAGACAAGAAAGAAGCCTGACAACTGAAGCGGAGAAGAGTGTTGGGTGCTCCAGGAAACAAGCCAGGCAGTGTGGGAGAAGCAGAAGTTACTGTAGGTTCTTGAGCAGTAGAATGGTATAACAAAAACAGTTTTAAAAACCTATTAAATAACAGTAAGATGGACCAAGTTTGTTGCAATGGGTTGTAGAGAAAGACTGGTTCTAAGAGAACTGTGGGAATGAATCAACTGAACATGATACTACAGTAGGAATAGGCAACAAGCAGTTCAATATGGAAAGCAGAATCAAGATTCTACCCTCGAAGTGTTTAAGAATGATATGTTCCTTATAGAAAAGACACCATGGTTAGGGGACAAGGGAAGAGTGAAAAGAAGGATCTGTTGAAGACATCATGCTGGGTTTCCAGTAATACAGTGGGTCATTCAAGAAATATGGGCAGCCGGACACAGAATGCTGGGGTAAAGGAAGTGCCCAGAGCTAGAAATCCTCTGTAGAGAGGTTACAGTGTAATACATGTGAATCAAAGAGCATTTTAAAAAATGAGGTTTCTTTTTTCTTTTAATTTTTTTTATCTTAATAAAATTAAGCTGCTTTCATTATAGGAAATTTGGAAAGTGCCCAGATAAAAATTAAACTTGCTTACAATCCTACCATATAAACATGTAAACTATAAGCTCTCTAGCATAGAGTTTTTATATCCTCTCAATATTTGTTTTTCTCTACATACTTTTAAAATGCTATGTGTAGAGTAGTATGGCATAGTTCAACACTTCTCAATTGTGTGCCATCTTGCAATAATTGTTCATCCCCTGGGAAACGGGGGCTCCCATATGATGCAAGTTTGGGGAATCTGCATACTAGATCCCTCCCTTGGAGATAAACACTATACATTAGTATATCAGGGCTCCTGCAAGTCGAACAATAAAGAGACTTTACATAATGAATAACTGACAATCTTAGATTTTTCTTGCATGACTGTTAACGTCACCTTGAACTGCTCTCCCTCTTAAAGGTGGAGGCGCAGCTGTCAGGAGCTCGGGTTTTGGAAGCAGACAAGGCGAGGTTCAGAGTCTGCCTCCCAGATTTGTTCTCTTCAGGAAGTTGCTACCTGCACATCACTTTACTCTCCATGAAAGAAGCACATGAGTACTTATTTCAAAGACTGGTGTGAGGTTTGAAAAAGATAATGTACATGAAGCACTGGGCATGTCAGGTTCACAGTTATCACTCTAAAAACGGGGCTGGCTTTGATTACTACAACATTACTAACCTGTAGTTTTCCTTTGAGTATAAATCACAATGATTTGTCATTTAATATTTTTCAAAATCAACCTTTTTAACGATGCCACAGTAGTCTATCGCATGGCTAATCCATAGGTGATTTGTCTAATTCCATACTGTGAGACATTTATTTCCATTTTTTCCTTTTACAAATAATGCTTCAATGAATATCTTTGCATATAAAACTTTCTCAGCAGCTCTGATTAATTCCTTATGATTGATTCCTAGCAATGGAATTGCTGGATAAAGGGCCATAAATATTTTTAAGGTTTTTGATACAGTTTATTATATTGTTCTCCAGAAAACTTGTATCAAATTGCATTTCCACTGTGGGCTGAGTAGTCACCACCATGTTCTAATCTTTGCATTAGGATAATAGTGAAGATTGATTGCTACAATCAAGCAGAAAGAAAGAAAAGTCTTATTACACTTACATTTGCTTTAGGTATAGAAAGGAGAAAGAAGTTAAATATAAGAAGAAGCTATTTGAAAGATAAACCCATTTACATGCTGACTTCCCAGGCCTCTAGATGGGCTGAACAGAGAAAGCCTGGAGGTGGAAGTCTTATCAGCTATGCTTAAAGAAGAGGTAACTCCACTGGTTATAGATTAAGATAAAAGCAGGCAATAAAAATAGATTAAACAAATGTGATAATAACATGGAGAACAAATATGTTTAGAAGTTTTGGAACTCATCAAAATGAAACAGGTTGTTTGTTTAACCCACACTATAAAAGATCCAGTTGTTTAATGTGTTACCTTTGCAATAACGAATATTAAAGTCAGCTATTTAATCCTTAAAGACATAAGAAGTATTTACATGACAGCTGCAGTGTATGGAGGTGACAGAGTATTAAGGGTGTTCCATTTCTTTCTTTCTTCAAAAAATATTTACTTATTTATTTCCTTATTTGGCTGCGCCGGGTCTTTAGTTGCAGCACACGGGATTTAGTTCCCTGACCAGGGATCAAACCCGGGCCCCCTGAATTGTGAGCGCGGAGTCTTAACCACTGTACCACCAGGGAAGGCCCAGGGTGTTCCCTTTCTAGGAATCAGTCATAAGGAATTGTTCAGAGATGTTGAAAATGTTTTTTATGTAAGTGAAGTAACAAAATACTCTGAGGTCCTTGAAGGTAGGAGGGCAAATGTCTCATTGATCTTGGATTTCCTGTTACATATATGAGGACAGGCACATGATAGGTAAACAGTATATGTTTACTGTGTCTATAGAGACTTGTGTATGAGGTTTTCATGCCCTCTTTTTATGGGTAGGACTCTTGTTCCTCAAGAGAGAGATACAGTCAGTCAATTTAGATAGTGAAATCACTAATAGTGTATTTCTAAGATGAATCAAGAATGTGTAGGGATTAACAATATGCTCTATACATGATATATTTATTCACAGATACCAAGGAAAGGTACTTTCCTATGATATATTCAGCAAAGAATCAAACTGACATTCCACGTAATGCCACAAAATGTCATCAAATTACTCTGGAAGTACATTTCTTGCTTAAAATGATTTTTCTTATGTTTAAATGCCATTAATTAAATAATAAAAGTGAAAGACCCTATTCATAGTTTTTAAAGTTACTCCTCTCTCAACTTTTTCCTCAGGCTCTGAGTTAGTCACATGAATTATTCTGTATTACTGCTTTTTTTTGACAATTATCTGGAGAACTGTCAAATTCCCAGTCATAGATCAAGAAGGATGAATTTGAAAATGGCTAGGCAATTCGCTAAAATAAAACTAAATTCCCAAAATTCACATTTTCCCATTACTTTAGTAAAACTATGTTAGTAGAATGATTATGAGGCCTACCTTGGATTCTTGAGCTAAAGAAAGAAATATACTCTTTACTTACCTGCGTAGTGTCAAAAGTTTTAATTTCTTTTTGTAAGATGTATTTACCTCCATGGATAAAAGTTTCTATTAAACTTCAAAGGAATCAAAGAATTATAGATGGTATAGTTTTTAGAGGTTCTCACCTGAGTAAAGAAGGGTAGAAATGTGATATGCAAGAAAGCCAATGTAATGGTTGCTTGAAAAATGGCTTTAAGGAATCTGGGCCAGAATCGTCCATGCCATGCTGAAAAGTCCTAGGGAAATAAAAATCATTATTTCAGAATATACAGGGAACATTAACTATGAAGACCATCAAAACTTATTTTTCCTTAGTATTCGAAGTTAATGATTTTACACAAAACAATATTGTGCTAGAATGGACAATGCACCCACTTCATCCACTTGGTATTTACAATTTAATAGGTGATTCAGAGGCCTCTCTGCAACAACCCTTACACTTGAGAAGGTATGACAATACCATTATCATTTAATTTTAAAAATTCCCATTATAAAATTTGTCAAAAATAAATGTATGAAGAATAGTAAAATGAATACCACATGTCTCCCTCCCTCAACCTGAATCCAATAAATGTCAATATTTTGTCATTTTTCCTTCGTTAATGCAAAAATGTTTAGCATAAAGGTACCTCTTTTTACTCTTTAAAGTGATTTATAAATACTAAACAATTAATGAGAATTTACAATTAATTTTGTATGCTCCTAAGGGCCTACAGAAGGTGGGTAAAGAAGAATTTAACTGTAAAATATACGACTGTGATTTCAAAATTAGAACAATTTGGCCAGAATATCTGGTCTACAACTATCTTTGGAGAAGTAACTATAACGTTTTTCTACGTTGGCCCAAATTCAACAGTAAATCTTGAGGTAATAAGAAAGGACTTGTTACATAAAATCTTTAGTAGATACCTTGGCTAATAAAATTTTTATAATAACAGAAGACTATATTTGCCTACATGGAGTTAAGAGTCACAACTGGGAACACTTTAGAAATAGAATTGTTTGAAGTGGTGCTATCTCTGTTCATCTGAAGTACAGTAGCAATAGCATCTTTTAAATAATAGGTGGAATGCAATTTGACTCTGAAAACCCACCCCACTCTTTTCATCCTACAGCCTGCTTCTTGTATCCTCACATTTCCAAATTTGACCTGTCTCTCCACTGTTTGTCAAGCCAAGTAGAACACCTTCTAATTAAATACATGTTGACATTTTTAGAATTTTAATAGATCATCTCCTCTTTGAAAGCCATTTCCTCACTAAATTTCAGAGAGAACAAAATTCCATAAATAGGCTCCAAAATGAGGCTGTCCTATTTCCATCCCATACCTTCCACTGTGTGAACTAGAGAAGCAGGCATGAGCTAGGTCAGGACACCAAGACATACTTTTCTAAGGAGTCTGGACTTTGTATTAGCAATGAGGAATCACTGAAGAGTTTATAGCATAGGAGTTTTCTCAGCTATTTTACATTTTAGGAAACTCACTTGTGCACTAGTGAGAGAGATGATTGGAGATTAGGGCTGGAGGAAGGGAGATAATGAAGATGATATTTCAGTAGACCAGGCAGAAGAAGACAAAGACCTAAACCAAAGTAAGAAGCATAAGAGATCGTGTGTGTGGGACAAATATAAAAAAAATCAAGAGAATTAACAATATTCATCCTCTAATGATATGGGGTTGGAGGCAGCAAAAGGGAGGAGGTAGAAGTCAGAAGGGTTAAGATAAGAGGAGAAGTCTGGATGACTTGCAGGTGCTTTCCTTAGTTCTAGATACGCTGAGGGGGTTGCAGACTCCAGTAGGAATTTGGATTTACTGATCCAGCATATACAAGAGACATCTGGATTGATGATACTGATATGTAAGTCACTAGCATAATGGTGAAACCATGGAAATGGGTGAATTCACCCAAAGAAACAGTGTAAGATGAAAAGATGGACAATCATGGAACATTTAAAGGGTGAGGTGAGAAAAAGAAGCACTCAAATGAAGCAGAAGGAATCATCAGAGAAGTAGGCAAAGAGCCAGGAGAAGGTGATGTTAAGGTTAGAGAAATGGCCAATAGTGTCATAAGCTGCAGAGAGGGTAAGTGAATGGAGGGACAAAAATTGTAAAGTTAGCAATTGGGTGTGCATGGATGACCTAGCCCATGTTTGTTCAGTACGATGAGGGCAGCTGCAGTATATTGAGTAAATGGTAGGTGCAAAAGTGGAGACAATGAGCACAAACTCTGTTTTAGAAGGGAGGCACAATAATAAAGATGGAATATTTTTTTAATACAAGAGAGTCTTGGGGAGAAGAACCAGAGACTAAGGCCATGGTGTAGGAGGTAAATGTCATCAAGAGCTCAGGTTAAAAGATTTGCTGTGGTTGGGAAAAAAGACTCACTGACCACAAGTCAAAGGATGTAAAGGTAAGTAAGAATCAAGATAATTATTAAGAATGGAGATGAGAAGTTAAAGTACATACATGAAGGTCTGGGTTTCTCAGAGAAGTAAAGGAGAAGGCCACCTTCTAGCAAATAGTGGGATGGGACAAGGTGGAGGGTTTGGCCAAAGTGAAGAAGGATGAAAGAGGGAGCTACCCAGAGACAGGACAAGGGGTAGGATTGTCAAAGGGTACAAAAGCACAGCTGAGTGATTTTTGCCAACAGTGTTCCAGAGGCTGAACAGAGAGGCCAAGAGAGTGAGGGTGCAGGAGAGGGACACGCACTAGCAAGGGAGCTAGGAAGAGGAAGGTGCTGGTATAATGTGAGAGGAGGTACAGTTAAGGAGTCTGGAAAAAAGAGGCTGTCTTAAAGAAAGTGACATATTTGGGGAAAAGGATGGGACAAGAGCTGGGCTTGATGAGAGAGAAGGAGGAACTAGAGGCTGGGGTATCATAGCCTCTGCCTACTTTTCCACCTACCTCTTTGAGCCCTTTGCATAAATCCCCATTTGTCCAGTTATCTGCAGGGGGTAGGGGGCACCTTATTTCTACAAGAATGAATACCTTACCTAGAATGCCCTCTCTGCCATGTTCAACTGGCTCCATAGATGGCTCTACCTCAAAACCTTATCTGATAAGTCTTCCCTGACCACCCTGTCTAAAATATTTCCCTTCTCACCACTCCATCCCTCGTTATGCCCTTATTTGGCTTTGCTTCTTCTTAGGACTTAACTCTACCTCTGATCCTTTTACATTCACTTTTTGCTGCCTGCCCCATACCCAAGGGGAGGGTCATGGAAGATCATAAATGCACCTGCCTGGGTATGTGCAGGACCTCTGGAGCCAGATAGCCTGGGTGTGTATCTTGGGTGGGCTCTTAATTAGATGTGTAATGTTGTTTGGCAATTAATTTTGCTTCAGTTTTCTCATTTGTAAGATGGGGATAATAGTAATCTCCTCACAAGGTCAGTGTGATGATTGAGATAATGCATAAAAGCCTTTAGCAAAGTGCCTTGTACATAATAAGGGCTCAACAACTGTAAGGTAGTATCAGTATGATAACGACAGTTGCAAATACTTCTTAAGAAGGTGTACAACAACCTCAGAACTGACATGGAATTCCTAATAGTCTAAACAGTCGTCTAGGTACAGTTTTATTCTCAAGATTAGAAAAAATAATGGAGGATCTAATAATAATGGAACTGTTATTTGGTGCCAAAATTTCTTAGACTACAAACCATTGGCAATGCAATACTTCCCAGAACATTTCTGCCAGTCCCTAAACTCTTTTCCTCCACTGAGAGTTGTACTGGTAATAGTAAGGTTATTTGGCAATAATGAAATATTATGGCAGATGTTTATGGTCTCAGAGGGGGTGGGATCTGTATGAGCATTTAATTCCACAGCAAGATCCCAAATTAGTTTAATTATTATGGAGAGTATAACAGGGTGAAAATTGGCCTACAAGCCTCCATGGGAGAATGAAATGATGATCTAGCTACTAGATAACCTCTAATGATGTTTTGGTATACAGTTAAAAGAGAGGATGCTCTAAATAATTCATAGTGGACAGTAAAATACAATCATATGAGCCACAGAATTATATTTTCCACAAGACATAAAAAAATTTTGATATAGCAAATGTGAATACTCCTTTAAAAATAAGTAATTGTCCATAGGTTGAAGCAGAATACATTTCTTCACATTTCCAAATTAGCAGCCTGTAAAGACAGCTTTGCTTAAAGGGAAAAATAGAAATTTGGGGAAACTCCTTGACTTTGCCTTTCCTCCAACATCATGCCCCTTCTCTATTACTAACATCATACTGGCTCTGGGATGATCACACCACCCGACTTGAGCACACTATCCCAGATTCTGTCTCTTCTGGGTCCCTGATCTACAATTATGTTGCCTTCCTTCCTTTTTTCATTATCAAAACTGATTGACTCCTTGAGCTTAATGTAGCCAGCTGCTGCTAGAATGAAATAAATTCAGTGTACATCAAAAGTGAGATAAACTGATATGCTAAAAAGAGTTAGCTGGGTTTTATGCTTCTCTTGTGCCACCCTGCTTTTGGCTGCCCTCCCAGAAGAACTGTGTCTCATAATATGATGCTAATGGAATAAATCTCCAGGATGGAATAGAGGTAGCCCAAGGATGTAAGTTCCACAGGGGCAGAGGTGTCAGGTCAAGTGTCTTATATCATCTGTGGCTACCATGGTGCTGAACCCATTGGAGGTACGCAATAAATAAAAATAACAAGAGAAGACCATAACTTCAGAAGAAGTAGAATTAGTTTGAAACTGAACTACTGAGACAACACTGGACTACTTGAGATAACTGAGGACATATGAGCCTTTCTGATGCCCCTAAAATCATAGCCAACTAACCACGAATATGCAGAGATAACCAAATTCAATCTACTTCACCATTTTTTTTTTTTTTTTTTGCTGTACGCGGGCCTCTCACTGCTGTGGCCTCTCCCGTTGCGGAGCACAGGCTCCGGACACACAGGCCCCGCCATGGCTCGCGGGCCCAGCCGCTCCGCGGCACGCGGGATCCTCCGGGATCGGGGCACGAACCCGCGTCCCCTGCATCGGCAGGCGGACTCTCAACCACTGCGCCACCAGGGAGGCCCTCTACTTCACCATTTTAAACATAATTCTAAGTCACTGCTTTTCTTTCATAAAGCAGTGTTACCCCTGGGACTATAAGTTGTTGCCTCAATGTCATTAAGTTTAAGACACAAGGTAAGATACTTGGAGTACAGTACGGTTCCCTGCAATTCTCCTGCCTCTGGCTTGTGTTTCTCATGATGAAAATAACTCTTTGAGGTTAGAAAATGATGATTTGAAGTTAGAAAATGAATGGCGCAATGCTTGGCCTATAGAAAGTACACTGTAAATACTGGTTAAAAAAAAAAAAGAGTGAATAAATAGAAGGTATTGTCAGACCCTGCCTAGTAGAAAGGAGGATGAATATTGGGGGCATCTGTGAAGTCAGTCTAGGGTGGTACACAGCCAAGGCACAGATTGAGAACAGGACATATGGTGAAGAGACTGAACCAGACTTGACCCAGAGTACAGGGCAGGAACCAGCTAGTCAGAGATTCAGGACACTGGTCTTCTCCAAAATTAACGACTAGCCGTTTACCAATGTTTTACCTTATTAAGACCACACATAAAGGTGTTTGATTTTAGTTCTTTCTTTTGATAGAGATTTCCCTCAAAAATAATGTTTAGAGGGAAGAGTACAAAGGGAGTCATTTAATCTAAGCAAAATGGCTAAGAGAACTACATCTGTTTTCTGGATCATTTTGCATTCTGCCAGACACCTTTTTTTTTTTTTACATTTTACATACTTTTATTTCTATTTCCATCTCATCTATATTCATTTTTTAACAGCTTTATTGAGATATACAATTCACATACCACAAAATTTACTCATTTTAAGTACACAACTAAATGATTCCTACTATATTCACAGAGCTGTGCAACTTTCACCACTATCTAATTTTATAACATTTTAATTAGGCTCAGAAGAAACCCTGTACCCATTAGCAGGTACTATCCATTCTCCCCTCCTCTCAGCCTCTGACAACCACTAATCTACTCTTTGTCTCTGTGGATTTGCTTATTCTGGAAGTTTCTATTAAACTGAGTCACACAATATGTGCTCTCACATGTCTGGCTTTCTTCACTTAGCATGCAGGTTTTGAAGTTCATCCCTGTTGCAGCATCTGTCAGTACTCCATTTCTTTTAATGGCTGAATAATATTCTACTGTATGTAT
Source organism: Mesoplodon densirostris (assembly GCF_025265405.1). NCBI lineage: Eukaryota > Metazoa > Chordata > Mammalia > Artiodactyla > Ziphiidae > Mesoplodon > Mesoplodon densirostris. The sequence goes on from NC_082663.1 coordinate 77,684,315, forward strand.
ATGCCACATATTGTTTTCTATTCACCAGCTGATGGACATTTGGATTCTTCCCACTTTGTGCTATTATGAAAAATGCTGCTATGAACACTTGTGTACAAATCTTTACATGGACATATGTTTACATTTCTTTTGTGTACATACCTAGGAGTAAAATTACGGCATCATAGGACCATATGCTCAACATTTTACATGAGCATCCCTATGCTTAACATTTTGAGGAACTACCTGTTTCGAGTGTGCCAGACATTCTTGAAATATGAAAAACAAAATTTTAGTCCAACACATTGTTTTGTGAGGGACAGTGAAATAATTTCATATAATTAAAGAAATAAAAAAGCTAAGACAATAACTTTAAAACACCTAGTACTTGTTTGAAACTGAACTACAGACAAAGCACTGAAATACCTTAGAGTTTAGTGATTCAAAAGCCATGAGAATGATAACAAGTGAACCCCAAAGATAGGTCTGCTGTTCCTTGGCTTAGTGATCAACATTCTGGCCTATTGCTGATGACTCCAACCTTTGCCTGCTATGTTGGTACTTGTACTGAAATTCATTCTTCCATGTTATTAAATGATGTAACATTGGGGACAATCAACTTCCAAAAAATTTCCATTTTTAGTTTTTATATAACACATCAAAATATTCTGGAGATACAACATTCAATTTTAACATTAAAATTTTTTTCAAGACGAGGGGAAGATGGCGGAAGAGTAAAACGCGGCGATCATCTTCCTCCCCACAGATACACCAGAAATACATCTACACGTGGAACAACTCCTACAGAACACCTACTGAACGCTGGCAGAAGACCTCAGACCTCCCAAAAGGCAAGAAAGTCCCCACGTACCTGGGTAGAGCAAAAGAAAAAAGAATAAACAGAGACAAAAGGATAGGGACGGGACCTGCACCAGTGGGAGGGAGCCGTGAAGGAGGAAAGGTTTCCACACACTAGTAAGCCCCTTCGTGGGCGGAGACTGCGGGTGGTGGAGGGGGAAAGAGGAGAGCACAGCAACAGGGGTGCGGAGGGCAAAGCAGAGAGATTCCCGCACAGAGGATCGGTGCCGACCAGCACTCACCAGCCCAAGAGGCTTGTCTGCTCACCCGCCGGGGCGGGCGGGGCTGGGAGTTGAGGCTCAGGGGTCTGTCGGAGCGCAGGGAGAGGACTGGCGGCGTGAACACAGCCTGAAGGGGTTAGTGCACCACGGCTAGCCGGGAGGGAGTCTGGGGAAAAGTCTGGAGCTGCCGAAGAGGCAAGAGACATTTTCTTCCCTCTTTATTTCCTGGTGCGCGAGGAGAGGGGATTAAGAGCGCTGCTTAAAGGTGCTCCAGAGACAGGCGCGACCTGCGGCTAAAAGCGCGGACCCCAGAGACGGGCATGAGACGCTAAGGCTGCTGCTGCCGCCACCAAGAAGCCTGTGTGCGAGCACAGGTCGCTCTCCACACCCACCTTCCAGGGAGCCTGTGCAGCCCGCCACTGCCGGGGTCCCGTGATCCAGGGACAACTTCTGCGGCAGAACGCACGGCGCGCCTCAGGCTGGTGCAACGTCACGCCAGCCTCTGCCGCTGCAGTCACGCCCCGCATCCGTGCCCCTCCCTTCCCCCGGCCTGAGTGAACCGGAGCCCTCAAATCAGCGGCTCCTTTAACCCCGTCCTGTCTGAGTGAAGAACCGACGCCTTCCGGCGACCTACACGCAGAGGCAGGGCCAAATCCAAAGCTGAGCCCCGGGAGCTGTGCGAACAAAGAAGAGAAAGGGAAATCTCTCCCAGCAGCCTCAGAAGCAGCGGATTAAAGCTCCACAACCAACTTGAAGTACTCTGCATCTATGGAATACATGAATAGACAACGAATCATCCCAAGTTGAGGAGGTGGACTTTGAGAGCAAGATTTATTATTTTTTCCCCTTCTCCTCTTTTTGTGAGTGTGTATGTGTATGCTTCTGTGTGAGATTTTGTCTGTAAAGCTTTGCTTCCAGCATTTGTCTTAGGGTTCTATCCGTCCGTTTTGGGTTTTTTTTTTTTTTCCTTAATAATTATTTTTTATTTTAATAACTTTATTTTATTTTATCTTCTTTCTTTCTTTCCTTCCTTCCTTCCCACCCTCCTCCCTCCCTCCCTCCCTCCCTCACTCCCTCCTTTCTTCCTTCCTTCCTTTCTTTCTTTTCTTTCTTCCTTCCTTCCTTCCTTCCTTCCTTCCTTTCTTTCTTTCTTTCCAATTTTTCTCCCTTTTATTCTGAGCTGTGTGGATGAAAGGCTCTTGGTGCTGTAGCCAGGAGTCAATGCTGTGCCTCTGAGGTGGGAGAGTCAACTTCAGGACACTGGTCCACAAGAGACCTCCTGACTCCACATAATATCAAATGGCGAAAATCTCCCAGAGCTCTCCATCTCAATACCAGCACCCAGCTTCACTCAATGACCAGCAAGCTACAGTGCTGGACACCCTATGCCAAACAACTAGCAAGACAGGAATACAACCCCACCCATTAGCAGAGAGACTGCCTAAAATCATAATAAGTCCACAGACACCCCAAAACACACCACCAGATGTGGACCTGCCCACCAGAAAGACAAGATCCAGCCTCATCAACCAGAACACAGGCACTAGTCCCCTCCACCAGGAAGCCTACACAACCCACTGAACCAACTTTAGCCACTGGGGACAGACACCAAAAACAATGGTTACTACGAACCTGCAGCCTGCAAAAAGGAGACCCCAAACACAGTAAGATAAGCAAAATGAGAAGACAGAAAAACACAGAGCAGATGAAGGAGCAAGATAAAAACCCACCAGACCTAACGAATGAAGAGGAAATAGGCAGTCTACCTGAAAAAGAATTCAGAATAATGATAGTAAAGATGATCCAAAATCTTGGAAATAGAAAAAATGCAAGAAACATTTAACAAGGATCTAGAAGAACTAAAGATGAAACAAGCAATGATGAACAACACAATAAATGAAATTAAAAATACTCTAGATGGGATCAATAGCAGAATAACTGAGGCAGAAGAACGGATAAGTGACCTGGAAGATAAAACAGTGGAAATAACTACTGCAGAGCAGAATAAAGAAAAGAGAATTAAAAGAAGTGAGGACAGTCTTAGAGACCTCTGGGACATTAAACGCACCAACATTCGAATTATAGGGGTTCCAGAAGAGGAAGAGAAAAAGAAAGGGACTGAGAAAATATTTGAAGAGATTATAGTTGAAAACTTCCCTAATATGGGAAAGGAAATAGTTAATCAAGTCCAGGAAGCACAGAGAGTCCCATACAGGATAAATCCAAGGAGAAATACGCCAAGACATATATTAATCAAAGTGTCAAAAATTAAATACAAAGAAAACATATTAGAAGCAGCAAGGGAAAAACAACACATAACACACAAGGGAATCCCCATAAGATTAACAGCTCATCTTTCAGCAGAAACTCTGCAAGCCAGAAGGGACTTGCAGGACTTATTTAAAGTGATGAAGGAGAAAAACCTGCAACCAAGATTACTCTACCCAGCAAGGATCTCATTCAGATTTGATGGAGAAATTAAAACGTTTACAGACAAGCAAAAGCTGAGAGAGTTCAGCACCACCAAACCAGCATTACAACAAATGCTAAAGGAACTTCTCTAGGTAAGAAACACAAGAGGAGGAAAAGACCTACAATAACGAACCCAAAACAATTAAGAAAATGGGAATAGGAACATACATATTGATAATTACCTTAAATGTAAATGGATTAAATGCTCCCACCAAAAGACACAGATTGGCTGAATGGATACAAAAACAAGACCCAAATATATGCTGTCTACAAGAGACCCACTTCAGATCTAGAGACACATACAGACTGAAAGTAAGGGGATGGAAAAAGATATTCCATGCAAATGGAAACCAAATGAAAGCTGGAATAGCAATTCTCATATCAGACAAAATAGACTTTAAAATAAAGACTATTAGAAGAGACAATGAAGGACACTACATAATGGTCAGGGATCGATCCAAGAAGAAGATATAACAATTGTAAATATTTATGCACCCAACATAGGAGCACCTCAATACATAAGGCAAATACTAACAGCCATAAAAGGGGAAATCGACAGAAACCCATTCACAGTAAAGGACTTTAACACCCCACTTTCACCAATGGACAGATCAAAATGAAAATAAATGAGGAAACAAAAGCTTTAAATGACACATTAAACAACATGGACTTAATTGATATTTATAGGATATTCCATCCAAAAACAACAGAATACACATTTTTCTCAAGTGCTCATGGAACATTCTCCAGGATAGATCATATCTTGGGTCACAAATCAAGCCTGGGTAAATTTAAGAAAATTGAAATTGTATCAAGTATCTTTTCCGACCACAATGCTATGAGACTAGATATCAATTACAGGAAAAAGATCTGTAAAAAATACAAACACATGGAGCCAAAACAATACACTACTTAATAATGAAGTGATCACTGCAGAAATCAAAGAGGAAATAAAAAAATACCTAGAAACAAATGACAATGGAGACACGGTGACGCAAAACCTATGGGATGCAGCAAAAGCAGTTCTAAGAGGGAAGTTTATAGCAATACAATCCTACCTCAAGAAACAAGAAACATCTCGAATAAACAACCTAACCTTGCACCTAAAGCAATTAGAGAAAGAAGAATAAAAAAAACCCAAAGTTATCAGAAGGAAAGAAATCATAAAAATCAGATCAGAAATAAATGGAAAAGAAATGAAGGAAACGATAGCAAAGATCAATAAAACTATAAGCTGGTTCTTTGAGAAGATAAACAAAATTGACAAACCATTAGCCAGACTCATCAAGAAAAAAAGGGAGAAGACTCAAATCAATAGAATTAGAAGTGAAAAAGGAGAAGTATCAACTGACACTGCAGAAAAACAAAAGATCATGAGACATTACTACAAGCAACTCTATGCCAATAAAATGGACAAGGTGGAAGAAATGGGCAAATTCTTAGAAATGCACAACCTGCCAAGACTGAATCAGGAAGAAATAGAAAATATGAACAGACCAATCACATGCACTGAAATTGAAACTGTGATTAAAAATCTTCCAACAAACAAAAGCCCAGGACCAGATGGCTTCACAGGCGAATTCTATCAAACATTTAGAGAAGAGCTAGCACCTATCCTTCTCAAACTCTTCCAAAATATAGCAGAGGGAGGAACACTCCCAAACTCATTGTACGAGGCCACCATCACCCTGATACCAAAACCAGACAAGGATGTCACAAAGAAAGAAAACTACAGGCCCATATCACTGATGAACATAGATGCAAAAATCCTCAACAAAATACTAGCAAACAGAATCCAAGAGCACATTAAAAGGATCATACACCATGATCAAGTGGGGTTTATTCCAGGAATGCAAGGATTCTTCAATATATGCAAATCGATCAACGTGATACACCATATTAACAAATTGAAGGAGAAAAACCATATGATCATCTCAATAGATACAGAGAAAGCTTTCGAAAAAATTCAACACCCATTTATGATAAAAACCCTGCAGAAAGTAGGCATAGAGGGAACTTTCCTCAACCTAATAAAGGCCATATATGATAAACCCACAGCCAACATTGTCCTTAATGGTGAAAAACTGAAAGAATTTCCACTAAGATCAGGAACAAGACAAGGTTGCCCACTCTCACCACTCTTATTCAACATAGTTTTGGAAGTTTTAGCCACAGCAATCAGAGAAGAAAGGGAAATAAAAGGAATCCAAATTGGAAAAGAAGAAGTAAAGCTGTCACTGTTTGCAGATGACATGATACTATACATAGAGAAACCTAAAGATGCTACCAGAAAACTACTAGAGCTAATCAATGAATTTGGTAAAGTAGCAGGATACAAAATTAATGCACAGAAATATCTGGCATTCCTATACACTAATGATGAAAAATCTGAAAGTGAAATCAAGAAAACACTCCCATTTACCATTGCAACAAAAAGAGTAAAATATCTAGGAATAAACCTACCTAAGGAGACAAAAGACCTGTATGCAGAAAATTATAAGACACTGATGAAAGAAATTAAAGATGATACAAATAGATGGAGAGATATACCATGTTCTTGGATTGGAAGAATCGACATTGTGAAAATGACTCTACTACCCAAAGCAATCTACAGATTCAATGCAATCCCTATCAAACTACCACTGGCATTTTTCACAGAACTAGAACGTAAAATTTCACAATTTGTATGGAAACACAAAAGACCCCGAATAGCCAAAACAATCTTGAGAACGAAAAATGGAGCTGGAGGAATCAGGCTCTCTGACTTCAGACTATACTACAAAGTTAAAGTAATCAAGACAGTATGGTACTGGCACAAAAACAGAAAGATAGATCAATGGAACAGGATAGAAAGCCCAGAGATAAACCCACGCACATATGGTCACCTTATCTTTGATAAAGGAGGCAAGAATGTACAGTGGAGAAAGGACAGCCTCTTCAATAAGTGGTGCTGGGAAAACTGGACAGGGACATGTAAAAGTATGAGATTAGATCATTCCCTAACACCATACACAAAAATAAGCTCAAAATGGATTAAAGACCTAAATGTAAGGCCAGACACTATCAAACTCTTAGAGGAAAAGATAGGCAGAACACTCTATGACATAAATCACAGCAAGATCCTTTTGGACCCACCTCCTAGGGAAATGGAAATAAAAACAAAAATAAACAAATGGGACCTAATGAAACTTAAAAGCTTTTGCACAGCAAAGGAAACCATAAACAAGACAAGAAGACAACCCTCAGAATGGGAGAAAATATTTGCAAATGAAGCAACTGACAAAGGATTAATCTCCAAAATTTATAAGCAGCTCATGCAGCTCAATAACAAAAAAACAAACAACCCAATCCAAAAATGGGCAGAAGACCTAAATAGACATTTCTCCAAAGAAGATACACAGATTGCCAACAAACACATGAAAGAATGCTCAACATCATTAATCATTAGAGAAATGCAAATCAAAACTACAATGAGATATTATCTCACACCGGTCAGCATGGCCATCATCAAGAAATCTAGAAACAATAAATGCTGGAGAGGGTGTGGAGAAAAGGGAACACTCTTGCACTGCTGGTGGGAATGTGAATTGGTACAGCCACTATGGAGAACAGTATGGAGGTTCCTTAAAAAACTACAAATAGAACTACCATATGACCCAGCAATCCCACTACTGGGCATATACCCTGAGAAAACCATAATTCAAAAAGAGTCATGTACCAAAAAGTTCATTGCAGCTCTATTTACAATAGCCAGGAGATGGAAACAACCTAAGTGTCCATCATCGGATGAATGGATAAAGAAGATGTGGCACATATATACAATGGAATATTACTCAGCCATAAAAAGAAACGAAATTGAGCTATTTGTAATGAGGTAGAGGGACCTAGAGTCTGTCATACAGACTGAAGTAAGTCAGAAAGAGAAAGACAAATGCCGTATGCTAACACATATATATGGAATTTAAGAAAAAAAATGTCATGAAGAACCTAGGGGTAAGACAGGAATAAAGACAGAGACCTAGTAGAGAATGGACTTGAGGATATGGGGAGGGGGAAGGGTAAGCTGTGACAAAGCGAGAGATTGTTATGGACATATATACACTACCAAAGTTAAAATACATAGCTAGTGGGAAGCAGCCGCTTAGCACAGGGAGATCACCTTGGTGCTTTGCGATCACCTAGAGGAGTGGGATAGGGAGGGTGGGAGGGAGGGAGACGTGAGAAGGAAGAGATATGGGAGCATATTTATATGTATAACTGATTCACTTTGTTATAAAGCAGAAACTAACACACCATTGTAAAGCAATTATACTCCAATAAAGATGTAAGAAAAAAAAATTTTTTTCAGACTTTCCTAAATTACTTGGGGGTGAATATTTCATCTTCTTCACTGCTGTATCCCTTGTGTTTAATCCTGGTGCTTAGTCATAGGGCCTAGGGAGGCAACAACATTTCTCGAATTGAAACTAAATTGCATTTACCTAAAATTCTAAAAATTAATTTTAATTTGCTATATACAAACTAAAACTAACATTCTACACAAGCAAAATGCAATACATGAAATCACTGTGTTGGTATGTGTGTGCATGTGTATTAAGTACACTTCTGAAAGTGCAGCTTAACTGCCTTTACAGAAGAAGATAAGTATAACTACACGTGATAAGCATTTTGGAAAATACATGGTGAAATTTTTCTGTTTCATCAGGTTTCTTTCCCTGGAGGACAAACCTAAAGTACTCCTTTTACAACATTCTAACAGAAATCTGCAAAGGAGAGTTAAAAAAGAACACACATTTTTGCAAACAGGTTTCATTCTTTCTGAAAAGTTTTAAAGATCGTATTTCTGCCCTGGGATTTAGTAGTCCTATGCTAAGCTCAGGAAGGAAAATACAGTCAGTTTATCTGTCAGAACTACTTGGAATAAAGGCAGTCACCTTCAAAAAAGGTATATCACATAGAGTAACAAATGTCAGGCATAGTTTATAAAAATTCAATGCTGATTGCTACTTTTCACCAATTCCTCAAAGCATATAGTTTAATTTTTAAATGTGAGACAGAGATACAATTTTTTTCTAAAATACTAATAATATGACAACTTCATATCCTAGCTGTGAAAAGAAGCTAATAAGTAAGTCAATAGGGTTCTTGCAACATACACACACTTTTTTTTCTTATTTGGTGAGGAACATGCTGCCCTGTAGATTTGCTTTGTCAATACAAAGCAAACTATATTTTAAAGATTAGATTTACACTTTAGGAAAGCAATAATAAATTTTGTATCAACATGAATGGATACAATCTGTGAAAATTTTTATGATCTGAGAAATAATAAAAAATTTAAAGTATGTATAGAGTTTTGTTCATGCTTCAAAGCAATACCACTATCTATGTTTTATATTAAGAAAACCAGAGGCAGTGCTTGGTATAAAATGTTCTGCAATCCTGGTTGAAATTAGCAATTTAAATTTGTTGAATGAGGTTACAGTGCAATATCTAATGCACAAATCACAGAGATTTGAATACTTGCATAGTTGTTTTAAAATGTATCAAAAGCCACAGGTTAACAATAATGAATGTGTGTTATATTATTACTATTAAAATATGCAATCTTTGATAATAATTTATTTGTTTTACAAATGCATTGGGGGGTTAAAATTTTTCTATTCATCTGTGACAGACCATGAAATTCAATATTGCTCACCATGACCAATCCATGAAATTTGTCAACTTTGTTCCTGATTTTCACAGGGCCTTCCCCTTAGATGAAATGACCCATTGAACTAAGAGCATAGTAATTTTTTCATCTATGGTAAATCAGTTTAGTTTACTAGGATTTATTATAGGCGTCAGACCTTGAGCTTTTTATGATTATGCACCATTATGTACATAATTCCAAATTTATGGCAATTTATCTCACTATTTCTTTCCCTTTCTGAAAGAATTCTCCATTTCTAAAATGAGTTCTCAATGGTAACGTTGCCAGAAGAAGCAATCTGTAAACAATGGGTCTGTTGAAAGTCAAGGAGTGGGTGAAAATTATAGGGAAATTGAAATCAAACTTGTTAATTACTCTTAGAATTTCTAACACAAAAGTCTTAAAATTTACTGAAAATCAAGATTTATATATTGCCTTTACCAGCATAGTGCAGAAACAAATCCTTTACCTAATTTATCCTAAGAAATAGAAATATGTATAATTTTTACTATCCAAGAAACTAAGAATTTGCAATATCTAGTCTTTCAAGATAAAGTGACTATTTTGGAGAAGGGTTTAAATAAAATTGTATTAACGTTTTATTATAAGATTTACTCTAATCTCTTTTATAATATTACAAATTTGAATGAAATAAACCAGAAAAGTAGTTCAAATTTTTTAATTTCCCTAAATCTTATTTGTTTAGCTAAGTAAAATATTTCAACATTAAAAAATGTAATTATTTGTTCCTATTTCCACTGACTGCCATTACTAGCTCAGTCACTAAAGTCTAATACTAAAAATGCAAATCTATGGCAGAGTAACTGAAAGTATGGAACCATTAGGTCTCTTCCAGGTTTGAGAATATTTTATTTTATTTATTTTTTTTGGCCGCACTGCACAGCATGTGGGATCTTAGTTCCCTGACCAGTGATCGAAAACACTGCCCCCTGCAGTGGAAGCATAGAGTCTTAACCGCTGGACCACCAGGGAAGTCCCTTGAGAATATTTTACAATCATCTAAAAATTTTTTTTATTAGAGAAAATCACTTTATATCAAATTAAAAATTTAAAAATATTTTTAAAAGACACACAAAGCTATTGGATATGATTTATTTTTTCACAGGGTAATCAAGCTATGACTGAAATAACCAATCCATTAATATTATTTGATCATTTAAACAACCAAATAGTGATGCTCGAGATGATCCTGCTTGTATTAGAGCCTTATCAACTGAATAGGATCGACGAATAGAGATATACCACATTTCTAAGACCAAATTACTCTGAGAATGAAGAAACCCCTGTTGGTTAGTGTTAGTTTTGTAAAATGGCTCACCTCATATCAGAAACGCACTGCAATAAATTTCAAAAAATAAATAAATAAATAAATAAATACATTTCTACTTGTTACTTCACACAATTCAGTAAGTATCATGAAAATAACTGTTAAATCACATTATTGTATATATCATAATAGCTAAAAAGAAAATATATTTGATACTTACTGGTATAATTCAGTTAGTGGTGAAGTCAAAATGACTAATGTTGTGAAGAGATTATTACAATGGGTATGAATTTTTAAAATTTTATCATCTACACACTCATGAGGATTCAAAAGCTTCTGTACAGATGTGCAAACTGACCATAACATGTTCTCAGTGCATATTAAAATTGTTGTGACATCAAGTCTGTTGGAAAGAAAAAGTAGAAAATCATGTTAAAATCGTTTTTCTGCTTGGTATATACACTATCATCCATAGCTATTATATTAAGAATATGTAAGAATAGATATATTTGGTTAGCTATCAGAGCATCAGAGATCAAAAACAGATAGACAGCATCAAAGATAGCTTTTGAGTTTCCAAGTGTTAGCTGACCCATAATACCATTCATTATCTTTAGGGATAGTGAAGTCTATAGTAGTGAAGTGTTTCAGGAGTACTTCTTTTTTTTTTTTTTAAATGTTTATTTTGCATTATCAAGATACTCTTCAAGAATCTCAAGATACTTTCCTTCAGCCAAAGTCAGCAATTAAATTCAGCAGAAGTCAGATTAAAAGAAAATTTGCTATTATCCATATATGCATGATAGGTAAAAATCTGATAGCAGGACAATTGTCCTCATCCAAGTACAAGGTGTCAAAAAAAGTCACAAGATTGGGCAACATGTTCTCCCAGCAAGTGGGAGATGAGAAAAAATGACACCAGAAGTGCAAATGGAAAAGCTTATTGTTTCAGAAATTTCCAATATTAAATAAATTTGTGGCAAATATGCTATATTTTTTCTTATTCATAAACTCATTTTTTGGTTTCTATCTTTCTTGAGTTTTAACAGCACTCCAAAGATCTGCTTAAAGACTATTTTGGTATATGACTAAATTGTACAGAGCTCAGTTAATTTCCTCTTTTTTTTCTTTTAAATTCAGTGCTGAAGAAATAGAAGAAGAAAGTTTTGAAGTGATAAGAAACAAATAAGTTTAAGGATCTTTTAAAATGACATTTTGGCTTCAAATGTATTATATATAATACATGTATACATACATTAATAATATATAACATATTATATATAAATCATATATATGGTTTTGGTTATACAACAGTTTGAAGCTACTGGAATTCTAAAAGCATCAAGAATCACCCTTAGGAAGGTTTAATTATAGTTTGCATCCACTCACTCTAATTGCTAATTAAACAATTGCAAATCCAAGATATATATATATACACACAAACACACACATGCCTGCGAAATCTGATTTCCTCACTATCGATGCTTTAGAATTAACCATTCAAATAAAATTATTTATTTATTTTACATATTAAAAACTAGGAGAGATAATTCTAGCTTTGCGTGGCATTTTTATGTAACTACCCAGAAAATAGAAACCAAAAGTCTCTATAGTACGGTTAATCAATTAAATATACTACCTATTTCATGAGCTAATAGTAAATCTGATTTCATAAGCATCTCATAATGGCTTGCCACCTCACAGTCAAAAGTGATTTAAGCTACATCAGGAAAAGAATGAAGGTATTCTTTGCTCTCAAAAGGAATTTTCCGTCTATTCTTCAGAGTTCAATGTTTTTAAAAAAAAAATGCTTGGTCAGTAATTCAAAACAGCCTGTTCAAAATACCATACTTATGGAACACTGTAGCAGGACCTAAATGCCCTTCAAATGCAGCATGCTTGATCAGAAAAATAATTCCTACTGAAAAAAAAAAAAGCCTCTGATGTCTTTCGGTTCCTCCTAACATATATCTGAAAAAAAAATTTTTTTAGACCTAAAAGGCAGGTCTTAATCATATTAGCCAGAATGTTTGTAAAAACAAAAGCTTTCACTTTGTACAGACCATTGCTGTCATGTAAGCACATTTTTGTAATATTCATTGCCTAGATAACCCATAGAATTGGACTATAATTCAGTCTTTAATTTAAGACCCCGTGACTGCTGCTCCTCATTTTCTGTGATTTCACATTTTGTTGAACTGGCTTTTAGTAATACATAATGAAAAGAAAAGGAAAAAAATAAAGGAAAAGAGGAAAGAAGTAATTAGACTATATTAAGAGACAAATGATTAGACAAAAGAGTTTCCTTAATGAAGATTAACTACACAATTTAAAGTCATTAAAAATAACAAAAAAACAAAAATCCCCTGGTTGCCTAGAATCTCAAAGTCAAATTACTTCATCACAGCACTGATGCTTTCTTCTCCATTTCAGGACCTTAATTTTCTCTCTTTATCTTATTTATTAACCTTTGGACATCTATGTCCTAGACTGTAATACATCTTGACTCACACTCTTTAGAAACAAGTGGGTTTTATATACAATTTTAAGAAGAAAAAAGAACAAAGTTATTTTGATTCAAGTTCCACATTTCTACTTAAGTATCTCGGGAAAATTGAATATGATTTCCTTTCAGATGTTAGAAATGTGTTAAATATACAAGGAGCTATGTCATGAGACACAGAATTATATTCTGCTTTATACAAATGAAGAAAAAGTTTTCTTAAAAAACAATGGTTTTCACAACTTCAATTACCTTATCTGTGGAGTTCTCTTATAACTGGGATGGGCCCGAGCATATCTGGAGGCCAGGAGACCCAAAGATTTCTCCAGCACTTCTGCTAGAATCTCCTGGCCTAACTTAGGGGGCAGAATGGTCCAGAGATCGTGATGAAGCGCCCAGAAGAAATAATGCCACATCTGGAGCGAGAAGGAGCATCTTTCCCCCTAGCAAAACCACCACACATTAAAAAAGATAATCACATCTTCCCAAATATCAGTTTGCTTCCTATGAACCTAATTAGTTCAGGCTGAAAGGAAATAGCTGGAGAGTTTGACACACTAGATGACCAAGAAAGATTTTTGACAACATGTAAAACATCCTTATTGACAAAGGAACATATGTTTTATTTCAATTATGAGACCAGACATTCTCATGCAAATCCAGACCACAAGCATTTAACCTAGCATAGCCTTGATTTACCTACTCCTGGTCTAGAGTTTAAAATTTACTTTAAAATAATTGTCTTTATAGCTGCTAACCAAAGTCATGCTAGTTTAAGATACTGGGCCAATTCTTCAAAAATTAAAATTTATTAATTTAAATTGTTTATGGATGTATATTTTTCTGGGATTATTAGCATCATTGAGATCATTTTATAAGTGTTTTAGATTTCACATTGCAATGAAATGACAGAAGCAAAAATAAACTTACATGCTATATACTTATCAACATGCATGAAAACAAAGGGGGTGGGTAACTATCGAAGATTATATTAGGCTATTTCATCCATGGAGTTTTAACAATACTAGAAACAGTAAGATAGTCTGATTTTTGCAAGATTTTGTAACGTCTAGGCATATGTTATCATCATTTTTTAGTATTTTTACAGTACTTTATTCTTCCAAAGGGCCAGATTTTCATTCCTTTCTACCCCGCTACAGACCTCTTCTCTGTGACAATTTCCCTGACCACAGAGTGAGACCCAACAGCAGCCAAAGACAAGGAAAACAGGCAGAAATGAGAAGGTAGCCTCAAGTGAATTACAACCCTTAATTAGTTAACATGCTCTCAGAGAGGTATGCTATTAACTTCCTCATTTTCTTCAGACCAGAGTAAAAGATTATTTGAAATAGATTATTTGAAGTTTGAAGAATGTGTTCTTCAAACACTATCCTGATTATATGTTACTGCATCAAAAGTTAAACGAGAAAAACTTCCAATTTATCTCTAAGTAATCCTCTTGGACTTAAAATTTCTGCTTCTCCCACTACTTATATCTCTCAAACAAATGTCATCTTTTTTTTAAGAATAGTTTTAGTTTTCATTCTTTTTTTATATAAATTTATTTTATTTTATTTATTTTTGGCTGCATTGGGTCTTTGTTGCTGCGCGCGGGCTTTCTCTAGTTGCAGGGAGCAGGGGCTACTCTTCATTGCGGTGCCCGGGCTTCTCATTGCGGTGGCTTCACTTGTTGCAGAGCATAGGCTCTAGGCGCATGGGCTTCAGTAGTTGTGGCTCGCGGGCTCTAGAGCACAGGCACAGTAGTTGTGGCGCACGGGCTTAGTTGCTCTGCAGCATGTGGGATCTTCCCGGACCAGGGCTCAAACCCATGTCCCTTGCACTGGCAGGCGGACTCTTAACCACTGTGCCACCAGGGAAGCCCAAACAAATGTCATCTTAAAAAAAAGTCTGCTGTTCTCCTATACCTAAAGTTGATCATATCTTATGTGGATACTCCTTACGTATCATTCTCCTGGTAATTTCTTTGATTAGTAAAATCTTTTGTAGTTACTGTAATAATAACAATCTATAGTTATTATCTATTGACTTTCAAATGGAGTTTATAAATGAGTAGAATTATTCTCCTTGGGTGGGAAACTTGGATATCAAACTGTCAAAGACTCAAGTTCAAATCGGTGGGGACTTTGACCACTTCTGATTTCCTGACTAGATGTACATGAAAACTGTTTAAGAAAAAAAAAGAATTACAAAATTAATGCAGAAGTCGCAAAATTATAGTTTCTTATATTTTCTTTGTTGTGTGTTCTGTGATAAAGAATGATTTAAAAATTTCCTCAAGTAAGAAAGTAATTTTAATGCTTGATTTTCTTTATTACTTTCTGTGTTGTGTGTTAATTAAAGCAAAACCAACCCAACCCGTCATAACTGGCCTGAATGATTTACACTTTCTCCGTGGCAATGGTGAGTGCCTATAATAACATGGCCAACGTGATTTCTCATATTTTTCAAAATATAAAAAACCAATTTCCTTAGTAGCCACCTTTTAGCAATAAATGAGAAAATAAAAATAACTTTAGGCACACAGATTTCTTCTCCTAAAGTAAAATATACTTATTTTTAAGACTTTTAAAAATATAAACTTCGGGCTTCCCTGGTGGTGCAGTGGTTGAGAGTCCGCCTGCCGATGCAGGGGACACAGGTTCGTGCCCCGGTGTAGGAGGATCCCGCGTGCTGCGGAGCAGCTGGGCCCGTGGGCCGTGGCCGCTGAGCCTGTGCGTCCGGAGCCTGTGCTCCGCAACGGTAGAGGACACAACAGTGAGAGGCCCGCGTACCGCAAAAAATAACAATAATAAAATAAAAATAAATAAATAAAAATATAAACTTCATGTTTACTTAAAGACATTCCAAGCTGGTCACCTTTCTCACAATTTTCTTCAAAATGTGTATAAGTTCAATGTATGCAAGGGCTTTCATTAAACTAAATGTGATTCATTTATTTTTCTGAACTGTTTCCCTCTTTGTTGTCATTTCAAAAGTATTCTGCTAGTAAACCTCTGTTATTTTTGTAGAGCCACTATAAGGTAAACAGATGTGAGCTTTTATTTAGATTATATATCAGGAAACTAGCAGCTGGGCTTTATTATGTAAGCCACTCAATATTATCTTTGAACAGACAATTCTTTATTCTCTATTAGAAAACACAAGTTGCTAAAATTGAGCAGATGTCAACTATACTAAAAGCTTAATTTTAAACAGGTAATTTGAACACCCACTGTGCCATCTGACCAGCACCTCATCAGAAAGATACTGAACTCTTTGGTTCTCTCAACCTGACAGTTTAGAAAATGGAAATGATGTATCTAGGGCTCACTTGATATCACAAAATGTGAGAAAATATTGCTCCATACCTTTATAAATTTTTTCACTATTTCTTTACTACTCTCTGCACATGGCGATAGGTTCCCCTGAGATCTCTATCCTACTCTTCCCCTCCAGTCAGGCAGATTTCATCTCCTCTCCTCTCAAAACAGCCCTGCCAAAAACATACTAGTCCTGTTTCACAAATCAATTGGAATAATGGGGGAGCGGAGGAGAGAGGGGTATAGTAAACGGGATAAAACCATGTCAGGGACTCCAGTTGTCAAAACAACTTAGCATCTGTGCTATTTTTAGAAGGTTCTTAGTTTTGGTGAATAGAAAAGCAGTATCACTTTATTTTTCTGAGCATAAATAACAACCACTAACTGCAATTAAGTTGTAACAATTGACCATGTAAGTAAGTGTATGGAAGCTACAGTACCACGTAATCACAGGGTAGCTATCTCGTTATTTCTGTCTTAGAAGCTAAACTCTTGTCATAAGATCTAAGAGCTGTATGTTATATGGTAATTTGTTTTTTTTTTAATACTTGGTAACTTCAATAACAGGTTCTCAATGCATCTACTTATTATTTATCCCGTACAACTCTTCTACTTCCCAGTTTGCATAAGAGAAAACATAATACCCCTATGTTGGACATATAGTGAGAGACCTGTTCTTCAATGGAAACATTATATAAAATTGCTCATTAGTACACTGACACATTGAAATAGTTTGAAACATGAGATGGATTCATTTTCAACCTCTCTGTTTACCTCAAGGCACATAAGGGAGCTGGGATGCTGCCAGGAGAGGGGAAGACCGATATTTTTATTCTTATCTCAGGATACCAGCTGCATCATACCACTTTCCCTTTTTCTTTCTGCTCACTGCTGTTTGAAGTATGTCAGGTTTGGAAAACCCTATATGGATGCTCTTGCAAAAAGAAAATGTATCTGGGAAGGGCCTCTAAAGGACACCCTTTCTAAGACCCATGAAATCGTCTTAGAAAACGTGGAAAGCCCTTTTAAAAAGCTTCTAAGCTGCTCCTCTCTGTTGTGACAACATTTATTATGATAATAACTCAGGCATAAATGGAGCCACTGGAACTTTCAGTGTCAGGAAGGTGACAGGAGTGACTTCACTTAATAAAACTCCACTCCGCTTTTCTCAATACTCCATAGATATAATGTTTCACCCCACCCTGAAGTCAACTTCAAGGGATTTCAAGAGTTGTGGTTTATGTATAATCAATGGGATTCAGGGGAACAGAAACTAATGAAGCCTGATGATGAATAATTTTAATTGATCCTGGCTTGGGTTGCACTGGGAATCATTAGGTTTTAATTCAGTAGAAATTTGGGATTTCAAAACATGGGTTAAATGAAAATAGGTAAGCTATAAATGATCAGATGGGTCTTAAAGCACACTCATAAGAACATACAAGAAGGGAAAAATAAGTATAAAGAATAAAGCTGCTTAATAAAAAATATTTATCAAACACAGATGGAAATATATAACAAGAAAAAACTGCCAGGATACCTATAACTGGTCCCTTTGAAAACAATATAAGGTTGTAGTATTTTGGCATTGTTTCTCTTTGAGTTTTCATTGTACCCCATTATATCCCAACTTATTATATAGCACTGAAACACTGCAGCTCAAATTAAGTTATTTTTACTTTTAAGCAGAAGGAGAGTTCTAATTATTTCAGGTTTTTAAAAACAGTGTTTTTCTAAGTACGAATTCAATATTTAAAAAACATTATCCTAACAGCCTTCGTGTGTCAGTACTGACAATCTCATGTTTCTAATTAGCCAGAAAGCAGGTAGGCAGTAAAACATATATGTGTAAAAACGGAGGGACAGTAAACTTAACTTCACACCTCATAAAAAGCTTTGTAGTCATCCCAGTGGTGGCTCTCAGCATCCTGTAAAATGCTTGTAGCACAAACTCTGACGCAGTAGTCCGTAACCTGAAACTGTAGAGTGTTGATGAATTCCTGATATCGTTGGACAGGTACCAGGAATATGGGTCTGTTCAGAGGGAATGATCAAAGAGACAGAGATTTAAGGCCTGTGCAGTAGGAGGTAACAATCTCCAGTACTACAAATGGTTTTGATTATTAGATATCAATCATTCATTTCCTCCTAATGCTGAAGTCTGCATCCACATTCACTTTCCAAAAAGAAAAAAAAAAAAAAAAATAGCTGGTCTTTGTTTTGCAAGTCCTTTGAAAACGTACATCTGCTGTTCCACAAATATGCACTTCAGCTTGAGACAAACTGCATTGTCAATACATCATTCAAAAATAAAAGTATTCTTTGTAAGCCTATTATTAGAGATCAGTGCATTATTTAGGCATTAGGTTATCGTTATTATAGAGAAAAACATGCATTTGTTAGAACCAACTTTTGTAAAGCTATCACACATCCCACAAACACACTCTTTTTATTTTAAAAATTGTAATTTTGTAGATGTCAATTATCTCATAAACTGTTTTACAATATTCTACAGAAATAAAGTGATTGCTGGCACATTTTGTTTATAAATTCAACAATCTGACTACTTAAGAGAATTAAAGAAATATCATAGTAATATCCTACAACAAGCCAAATTTACTTTTATCTTCAGCTATTTTTAGTACACTCTCTTTGCTTCCTCTCATTACTACGAAGGGATTGCAAAGGCTAAATAAGGCATATAGACTAGATTCTTGGGCTCACACTGGACTGCCCAGTCTACATGCTCCCTTTGCAAGGGACTGTGCTCTCTTCTAGAGAGCACAAGAGCAGCCAGATAGACCATGTGATAATACCTCTGGTCATTTTTCTTCTCTATCCAGAAAACATTTGGTCTTTTTGGACTACTAATACATGAAAATTATGACTGCCAGATGCTTCCTCTTCAAATATGAAGGATAGCTTATTATTAAATGGATGTTATGAAATATGTTTACGTTTGTCAATAAAATAGATTGAAATGCATCTCTTCTCTATGCCTGCTCCTAACATCTAGTTGGCCTAGGAACAAAAGAGAAGGGCATTTTCCACAAATATTGTTTTGTGTGACAACAAGAAGTTTGTTTTTCCTTTTCAGTGTAGTCAATACAATGTGCCTTACAGAATGGAAAGGGTTTGTTTGGTCATGTCATAACAACATGCCAAAAATAGTCGCTCCAGTTTAGAGAATGGGAAATGCAAGGGTCATCTGAGTGGGCCTTTAGAGGGAATACCTATCCTTCTTACTATCTGTATATCTGGTTTAATACACCCCATGCTCTACCTGTTTGACATTTCCTAGTCAAGACAAATGAAAATAATTCACCATGTTAATTATTATTTTCTTCTTCTCAAATATTATTATCAAAATTCTACCTCTGTGATATCCAAAGATTACATGTTACTTTAAGAATGGCCATCAACTTAATATAAATGACACTCACTTCTTAGTATTTTCTTTCATCAAATTATCATATTGCATAAAATGCTGGAAGACATACACTGCCGTGGAGAGCAGCATGTGCAAGTTTTTCAGGGGTGCTTTGGAAGGAACCTCCTTGCCTCTCTCTTGCAGTCTGGCCAGGACAGCTGTTGCCACTTTACAACAGGCCTCCACAAAGTTTGCTCTAATTTCCTGAAAAGAATCATCTCTGCATGCCAGAGCCAGTGGAAGGATTGTGTCAAGTTTTTCCATGATGTCAGAACAAAACTAGGGAGAAATAAATGTAGCACTGAGTTATTTGTATTCTGACAGCACCGTGTAATTTATGTACAGGGGAGCTAAATTCCAAAATAATGAATTTGGCATCAAACATAAATATAATGACACAACTTTATAATAATCGATTTCTCTGTTGTAGAAAGTTAAATGTTTTATTTCAAATAAAGAAAGACCAAAATGATGCTTCTCTGTATATAACCGTCAAACCTTATGCTTACCAGAGAGACATTATGAAAAACTCATGAAATAGCTTTAAATTACTTTTATTTGTAGTTAATAGAACTCAGAAAATATGTATCCATGATTACATTATTTTTAACTTATTCCTGGTTTTTTTTCGCTAAATTTTCATAGAAGTATTTTTTTTAATTAATCACCACAGATAAATGAGGCTATATCAGTTTAACTTAAACAATCTAAAAGCATCAGAAACAATCTCATATAGCATCTTCTTATTGGTAAAGAGTCAGCAACTCTCAGAAGTGATGCACTTAGCTTTTCTCTAGTTGTGAAGTTACTCCTTCTTAATGGCAAAGGAGGCATGATGGATGCATGGGAAGGTGCAACTTGCCTCCACTCCAGGTCGGCCAAAAGTGTTCCCTGGGGAATGTTCTGGAGCCTCAGGGTGGCAATAGGGGATTAAGGCCACCTTTAAAAACTCTCTTTCAAAAACATTTCAGGGGCTTCCCTGGTGGTGCAGTGGTTAAGAATCTGCCTACCAATGCAGGGGACAAGGGTATGAGCCCTGGTCCAGAAAGATCCCACATGCCGCAGAGCAACTAAGCCCGTGCACCACAGCTACTGAGCATGCACTCTGGAGCCCGCGAGCCACAACTACTGAGCCCACGTGCCACAACTACTGAAGCCCGCACGCCCAGAGCCTGTGCTCCGCAACAAGAGAAGCCACTGCAGTGAGAAGCCAGTGCACCACAACGAAGAGTAGCCCCCGCTCGCGGCAACTAGAGAAAGCCCGCGTGCAGCAACAAAGACCCAATGCAGCCAAAAATAAATAAATAAATACATTAATTTATTAAAAAAAAAATTTCAATGATACGTTGCTGACCTCACTGTGGGCTTAATGCTGAGTAACTATATTTCTCTATTTCCATAATTACTTCCTGTTTTCTCAGTATGTTCCGTGACTCTCAGAACACAGATGTAAGACTAATGTTAAAGGAACGGTCACTAAGGTGTAAATAAAGATTTAAAAGTTGCCCAAACCAATAAAAGACAGTAACTCCTTCAGCCTCCTAAATTTCTCCTGAAGTCATTCAAAGGTATAACCCAAACAAGCAGTTTCTCAACCCCCCAGGAAGTCACAGAGGCCCTCTCTTTAGTTACCTCAGATTCATGGAGCAAAAAGTTGGCAGCAGGTTTAAGTCCTTTTAGCTAGCACAGTGGCCCACGGATACCAGAGAAGAAAACTGGTACTGGGTCAAGTGCCAAGTGTTTCCCAAGAGACTCCATCATTTTTCTGTTGGTTCCCTTTGCAATAGCGTATATGAAAAAAAAAATCTCATATGCCAATCTAATTTGAAAGGATTTCATTTGATACTTGCCTTTGCAATTTTCTTTGGTTGGTCTGCCTCAGGAACCGCACGGTTATCTTGCCAAACTTGCTGGACATTTACAAGGTTCAAAGCATAGCTCATAGCTGAAGACCTTTCATTCTGTTCCTGTTGGAGAATTTTTGTGGAAAAGTCTTCAATGGCTGTTGTTATACAATGTGCCATGGGAAGAGACACTTCTTTAAATGCACTTCTCCAGCCAAAATTTAGTAAAGTAGCCTGAAATATAAGTTTATATGAAGTTATATTAATCTTAAATCAGCAAGTGTTGTTCTATTGTTACAGATGTAAAAGTATTACTTTCATTCAGCATGTTGAATGTAGGTATTCTTTAATAAACTGTAAAAGCCATTCTTACAACCTAAAAATATTACCCAGTGAATAAAGCAATATACAAAAACATGCATTCTTTACACACAGTAATATACTGTCATTTCATTTTAATTCATCAGTGGATTTAATCAAAAACTTTGTTTTTTCAAAATTTAATCTCTTAAATATAGTTCAATAAAACCATCTTTATGAGAGCTGAAAGTTCCACTTACTATTTATCACATAAAGCAGTCTTTAAATTCAATATATTTAATAAAGCCTACATTAGCTTTTTATAGTCTTTTTTATAGTTTATTGTTAACAAGTATTGCAACATAAGACAGCATTTAATATTCAATCTTTTATTTCTTTTTCATTCTCAGAAATCCAGACAAGCCAAAAAAATAGCAATAAGAAATAAATTTCTCAGAGAAAATATACCACTGTGTGTTTCTAGATTTTTATTTCTTTAGAATTTTACTTAGTTTCTCCACCCACAAAGTGGTAAGCAGCACTACTTTTGTTCCAGAAAATGAGGACTTAAAATGACCTGCATTGCTCTGTGTGTGGGGAGTGGGAGAGGCTGGGGTGGAGGGTGGTGGTGTTTTCTTTTTTTCTTTTGGTCTTTGGCTCATGTGGCTGTATGTTTACAAATATATATTCCCCTCAAGTCCTCTAATGTTCTCTAAAGTATAAAAGCATTATGGATAGTAAGCTGAATATATGCTTAGGATTAAACTTTTCCTGTTTTAGTATAATCTTGTTTACAGCAATAATTTACCTACTCCAACTTCAGAAGACACTAGGCTTGATATTCCTAACTGAATTACTTACTTTTCTGGATCTCAAGTTTTTTGTTGGAAAAATAAAAGAGCTGAACTGAATGGTTTCTACGGTCTCTTTCAGTCTAAAATTACTGAGATGATGATCATTAGCTTAATTTTCTAGTATACATAATCCCACTAAGCGTTAATTTAATGCTTTTTTTGTACTGAATATACATGCAGTACAAAGTAATAAAGGTGATTCATCTTCTAGAGCTAAAATTCTATGATCCCATAACTCTATAATCAGAAAAAGTGGCTCTCCTTCTCATTATGCTTATAATTAAGATGTAATTGAAATTTCCTTTCTAAAGTTTCTTTGGACCTTTAACATCATAGGGCCTGCCTAAAGATACAACTCTCATTTTATTTTTACATAAAATGAATCAATAATTGAGTCTACTGAGCTCATATTATTTCTTTTCTCATAAGTGAAACTTTGAAAGTGCCATGCGTGTAGTTCTGTGCTGTAACAGTATTTTCTTGGGATGCATTTATGATAGAAATATAAAAAGGAACCTACCTTCATAAAAATTAAAAACAACAACAACAACAATAAAACTCTGCTTTTTGTTCCCCCACCAGGGCATGTCTATTCATTAAAATCATTCATTCATGCATTCAAGGCAAGACGTTACGGGGAAAATCGCCATCAATTGCCATGGTCACAGTGACTTTTTGTGCCTGTGTGCGTGCCACGATGATTACCTTTGCCCATGGTAATTTATATGTAATTATACTACCTCCTAAATTCTCTTTTCAAAATATGGAAAACCAAGCACGTTAATAGCTGATCTTAAAAAGAAAATTGAAAACATTTACTATTCAAATTTCCTCCTAGAAGTCTATTTATTTACATAAAATATCATTGGCTTACTTCTACTCTTCCCATCTGATGTTTGGAATCATACACCTTCCAGTTAGAATATATAAGATTTACTAGTTGATCCAAGAAAAAAAAAGAGGAAATAATGTAGTTTTCTGTTCTGTGTACAAAGGAGCTACCCACTAAATCCCTTTCTTCTATTACCTAATGCTAATTTCTTAATAACTACTCTGATTTTTGGTTAAAACATAATGTATAATTTCACCTTTTTTCTGATTATTTTCCTTGCTTTCTACATTGAAACTCTGTTAAAACTCTATGTTCTTTTGCCTTTTTAAAGGTTTACCTACTAGATCAGTCAAGATCCATTCAGAAAATAGAAACCACTCTCGGTATTTTGAAAGGAAGAATTTTAATGTAAGGTATTAATTACTAAGGTGATAGAAGATTTGAGGAGCCAAACATGGGTTATGAAGCAAGACAGTTATTTTATTACTATTACTATTACTACTACTACCACTAGCTACGACCGCTCCTAGGGCTGGAGGAACAAAGAATGGGAACAGTGCTATGGGGCCACCAGTGAAGGAGGCCAACCTGCCAGGCGGACCTGAAACCTCAGAGAGAGGACTGTGTGTGTGGAGCAGCATGAAATAAATGAAGGAGTCACAGCTACTCCTGGAGATGTTCTCTAAAACAGAGCAAGGGGAAGAAATCCTCTGGTTTCTCTCCAAGAACTACCCTCCAATCTTCCCTTAGGGCTTTTCATTGGCCAAACCTACCCAGGTCCAGAAAGCAAGAAAGACTGGAAGAGGTTTTTCTCTACAATACAGAACAGAGCAGAGGAAGAGTGGTAATGGATCTGAGAGCAAACAGGGGCATGCTGGGCACACTCAAATAAGAGGCCAGTTCAAACTATTCTTTCCTCTTCCCTTTCCTTTTTCATCTCCACTTTCTCACTTTTCAACAGTTGTCTACAGTCCAAATTCTCAAGGTGTAGACCCCGAGTGGGATGAGAACAAAGATCTCTTCACTGCCAGTTCCCTACTCCTTGCATGGAACACACTGTGCAGCACAGCAGTGTTCCCACTAAACTCAACTTTCATCAAAATTAATAAGACAATTTTCAACCAGGAATTATTTTTTTAGTGGCAAAGGGTAAAACTCAAGACATTTTGATTCATAAAGGAGTCATATAAAAATGATGATGCTATTACATATGAATAAAAAACCACCACCCATTTTTCCTCACTTACCTCTTTTACTGGTAGCAATTGCTCTGAAGGAATACTGGTTTCATTTGTTCTAGGTTTCTCTATTACAACTTCTCTATTGGATGTCTCCAAAATTTCTATGCAATAGAAAACAAACACACAAACTTACATTAAGAAAAACAAACCATACTAGATGTGATTAATAGGTTAAAATTAATTACGTAGAAAAGCTCTATCCATAGTACACACACACACATACAAACACATCAAGGCACAAAGAATACAGTCAACAAGATGTAGGGTGACATTGCCATCACAATAATGAGAGGATCAAAATATAGAGTCCTTTTCTATACATACAACTTGATGGAATTTATATCCTATTTATATTCAAATTTGATGTATATGCATATATAATCTGTAAAATTCAGATCCTTTTGTCATTAATTCATTTTCATGTTAATAATGTAGGATAAGTTAACAATACAAAGTAAATATTAATTTCTTTGTTCATTTAAAAAGCTAAATTGTGAAGTACTGCTTTAAAAACCAGTGGTGTTCTTTAGCACATTAATATTTCTTTTTTTGAAACAAGGGAGAACAAAAGCACATGGATAAACATTATCATATCAGGAAAAATTATACTTTTAATAAGATTATCAATGAGTCATTGGAAAAACACAAACACTGAGACAGGTAAGAAGTGATCTCTAGCTTCTAAAATGGAAATACTTCCTCAACTTTTATTTTTCAGAATTAAGAAATCCTTTCCATGGGAAAAATACAGATCTACAAAAATGTAATGAATAAATATGCCGAAGAGATCCTTCCATTTTCTATTATGGTTCTATTAATAATAGTTTAATTCAATATGAATGACTTAGCAATTATCTTTTGGTTTTGCTTAGACTTGATATATGATGACGAATTATATAGCATGATTAATTTTTCTTTTTTTTTTTTGCTGTACGCGGGCCTCTCACTGTTGTGGCCTCTCCCGTTGTGGAGCACAGGCTCCGGACGCGCAGGCTCTGGACGCGCAGGCTCAGCGGCCATGGCTCACGGGCCCAGCCGCTCCGCGGCATATGGGATCCTCCCAGACCGGGGCACGAACCCGTATCCCCTGCATCGGCAGGCGGACTCTCAACCACTGCGCCACCAGGGAGGCCCTAATTTTTCTTTTATTTTAATAATCTTAAGAGTCAGTTTCTCCTTATCTCCTGGGCAAACAAATCTCCAAATATCAGTGATTCTTATCGGTAGGGCTTCTGACAAATATAGTCCTCTAGAAAATATGTGGGATATTTGTTTGTTTTTCTAAATATGGTTCTATGAGCTTAATCATGAATGATTCCTAAGTAACACAATCCACAGAAACATTCTCTCAAAAGGTAAATATTCCAATTGGTAGGTGATAACAACAATCTTTTGAGAAATGTTATCAGAGTTAATTCTGAGGAAAAGTTTCCCCCAACTCTAGTGTTTCTTAATCACTTTGGAT
Source organism: Mesoplodon densirostris (assembly GCF_025265405.1). NCBI lineage: Eukaryota > Metazoa > Chordata > Mammalia > Artiodactyla > Ziphiidae > Mesoplodon > Mesoplodon densirostris. Next base: position 77,710,617 of record NC_082663.1, read on the forward strand.
TTGTGAACACTTCATAGAACTTGATTAAAGTGACAGAACACTTCATCCAAAATGCACAATATGACTGTGTGCGCGCACACACACTCACAGGTGCTATTGGAGATTCCCAGGCCCTCTTGTAAAGCACGTTCACGATCCTCAAGGGGCCATGGACTGCAGTTGAGGAATCCTGCTTCATTTCTCAACACACATGACAACATAGACAAGTTTTAGATCAGTGTTATACCATTTAACCTAAAATGCTTTCTCTATGGCTTGCATTTTATTACATCTTTTGCAGAAGCTAGTGTTATTAATAAGGATCAATCTCAATACTGAAATAAAATCCAGATTAAGCAGACTTTCAAATAAAGAAAAATGAAACTATAAGTCTATTAAAGAAAATATGGAATTTTCCCCCCAAAGATACAAGATAGAGACTTTTCAGAAGGACACAGAAGCCATAAAACAATTCTGCATAACAAAAATATTGTTAATTGAACTGGATATGAAAAACTGGCTTGTAACTCTCTCTCAATGTCCATAGCTTTAAAAAAAATTAATAGACTTTAGCTTTTCAAGCAGTTTTAGCTTTTTAGAAAAAACTGAGCAGAAAGTACAGAGTTCCCATATACTCCCTCTCCCCCTGCCCTCAGTTTCCCCTACTGTTAACATCTTACATTGGTGTGGGATATTTGTTACAATTGATGAACCAATATTGATAGATTACTATTTACTAAAGTCCATAATTTGCATTAGGGTTCATTTTTTGCATGGTGCAGTTCTATGGCTTTGCCAAATGCATAGTGTCATGCATCCACCATTACTATCACACAGATTAATTTCACTGCTCTAAAAATCCCGTGTTCCACCTACTCACCTCTACTCCCCTCCTCACTCTCCTTAGCAACCACTGATCTTTTACTGTCTATACTTTTGCTTTACCCAGGACGTCTTATAGTTGGAATCATATAGTATGCAGGCTTTTCAGATTGGCTTCTTTCACTTAGCAATATTCATTTAAGTTTCCTCCACGTTTTGTGTGGCTTGATATCTCTTTTTTTAAAATCAATGAATAATATTCCATTGTATTGTCATACCACAGTTTATCCATTGACCTACTGAAGGACATCTTGGCTGCTTCCAAATTTTGGCAATTATGAATAAAACTGCTGTAAACATTCATGTGCTGGTTTTTGTGTGGACATAAGTTCTCAACTCATTTGCATAAATACCTAGGAGTGTGATTACTAGATCACATAAGGCAAGGTTTAGCTTTATGATATAACAACCACACAGTTTTCGAAAGAGACTGTACTATTTTACATTCCTATTAGCAATGAATGAGGGTTCCTGTTGCTTCACATCCTTGCCAGAATTTGGTGGTGTTAGTGTTCTGGGTTTTGGCCACTCTAGTAGGAGTGTAATGGTATCTCCTTGTTTCAATTTGCCTTTCTCTGATGACATACGTTGCTGAGCATCTTTTCATATGCTTATTTGCCATCTGTATATCTTCTTTGGTGAGCTCTCCAGATCTTTTGCTCATTTTTAAATTGAGTTTTGTTTTCCTGTTGAATTTTAAGAGTTCTTTGTATATTTTGGATACAAGGTCTTTATCAGATATGTATTTTGCAAACGTCTTTCTCAGTCTACGTTTTGTGTTTTCATCCTCTCTATGATCATTCCTTTTTACTTAGCAATTCCACCTTAGTAACTTACTGTCCAGATATACATGAGGACATATAAGACATAGTTCAAGTAAATTTGCCATATCATTGTTTGTGGAAGCAAATGAAGAGGAAAAAACAACCCTATGTGTCTATTAATGAGTAGCTGATTAAATTATGGTACATGCACCAATAGAAAACTATTCAGCTGTTTTTCTGAATATGGGGTGTTTCTAGATAATTGTTAATAAAAAAAAAGAATCTCTGTATAGTATGACAAGATTTTGTGTTATTTTAACATGGGGATATATATGGAAGTAGTTGCCTTTGGAAAGGGAAACTAGACAAATGGAGTGGAAAAAGACTTAATTTTAACCATATATTCTTTTATCCTGTTTAAAATTTTACTACATGTCTGGACAATTATTGGAAAATATTTTTAAAGAAGAAAAAAATAATAAAGATCAAGTTGTCAATGACATGAAGAGGAAGCACTTGTATTCTTAATGTCACTTTACTTTTCTACAGATAGGTCATAAAAAATAGTTGATGTAAAAGGTATTCACCCTGGAAAAATAACATTAATTCAAAGCACAAGCTTTGCAGATCTATTCTTGGAACTAACTATTTGCCATTGTGTAACTATAGTTTAAAACTTACAAAAAAGGTTAATTATCTTATATTTATCATTTCATTCCCAAATACATTCTGCTTATTCACTCAAAGTAATGGGCTTTGATGTTTACACACACCGTCTACCTATATTCAAGATGAATTAAAAAATAAGATAAGCTTCCCAAGACTTCTTTTGCTGGTGAGCAATTCTATAGTAAGATAGAAAAAGAATTATTGAGCAATCATGATAACCTGTATAATATAATCTTCCCCTCCAAATTAAAAATGTTTAAAAAAATTTAATCCTATACAGAGAAGCCAAAGGGATTATTTTAAGGCAGGATTAGTAACACTGAATCTAGACTAATAAGATATCTCACGATTTTAACGAATTGTGGCATTTTTGTATTTGTTTGGAATTCAAAATGGTCAATTTCAAAATTTGGCATTGTCAAACTTTATGAGCTCTTTGAACATTTAACAAATTATTTCACCTATTTAAAAATATATTGGACATTCTATACACTTATTAGCATTGTCTAGAGAAGGTAGCCCATTTTTGGCTCATCGTTCTAAAACATAGTTATTTGCATGCAGTCAACACTGGTTTCTTTAAGAGCGTGCCCAGACTAAGGACCTCAGTAGAGTAGGGCAGAGGGTCACAGGAATGCCAGCTGCTGAACAGCCTCTGCCTATGGAGTTTGCTGTGGTTAATTTTACACTTCTGGTTAGTTTCCACACTGCCGTTTTCTTTCATAGAGAGTAGAGGTTGGCAGTACTTCCCTGTGACATCCACTTTCACACCCAAATTGGTCTTCATAGGCTCCCATTGTGTGCACTACAAAGCAACTTGCCTTGTTGGCAGCTCTAAGTGAGAACTACAAGTCTCTCTTTTCTTTATTGTTCTTTTCTGGCTCACAAGCAACCTCCCACCAAAAGCTGAATCTGTAGAAGAGACTACATCCAAGAGATAATACTATGAAAAAGTATGAAGAGAAGCCCAGGTGGCCACCTTGCAAATTTCCAATGTGGAAGCCTTCGACCTCTCTGCCCAAGAAACAGCTAAAGTCCTAGTGTAATGAGCTTTACAAACCCTAGGAGCCTCTTTACCTTAACTACATACGCCTCCCTAATACAATCCCTTAACCATCTAGCTAAGGAACTCTTAGAAGCCATTTGACCCCTCTTAAGACCCCCTAAGAGTACAAACAATCTTTCAGAAGATCTGAAATCTTTGATTCTTCTGAGACAAACCCTAAGTGTTCTTCTTACATCCAATTGAAGCAGCCATTGCTTTTTGTCATTGCTGGGGCTAAAGAAAAATGAGGGCCAAGAAACCTCCTGGTTTAGATAAATCTCAGATGCCACCTTTGGAAAATTTGAGGAACTGCCCGAAGAACAGCTTTATTCTGAAGGAGTATTAGAAGTGCCCCATAAATCAAATCCGAGTCCACTCCATAAGATAAGATCACCTAAAAGAAATACAGTAAGATCCCATAACAGTGAAATAATGTCCTATCATTTTTCTGAAATGACCAAAATAGAAAACCATCAAATCATGACCAAACAAAAGCAAATAAATATAATGACTAAATATCTTTTCTTTCTCAGAAAATATTTGTGTCTCTACAAAATCTATTGTGTTGTATTCAAATTCCTAAAAGCACTGCCAAGTTGGCCAAATCTACATTATAGTAGTAAACATCAAAGTAAAAAGTAAAACATTTGGTTAATCATCTTTATATTTTCTCTATGTGATGTTAAGCACCTGGATATTTTTAAAACATCTGGACAATGAAAAAAAAAACCTTACTTTTCATCACATTGTTTTGGTTACATAGACATACTAGGTAACTCCTTCTAGGATCTTTATTAGCAAAATATGTTCCAATCAAAACAAGTACACCAAAAACCAAATGACTTGATCTTTTTTCTCCCCATCCTCTCCCACACAAGATTTCTAAGCAAAACATTAACTATCAGGATAACTTAAGATTCATTTGGTTTCTTTAATCATTCAAGAAATCTTTTCCTTCCTGATTTAAGAAACCAAGGCTTTTGATAAGAATTGATTAACGTGGTTATACTGAATAAACCATTTAAGATTTTTCTTGACAATTTCCCTCAAGATCATTCTTTTCATTAATTTACATAAAATTATGGCAGATTAAATCTTGGCTTTGTTACAAAAAAACATGAATGAAGAACACATATATCACAAGAAGATGTTCTAATACTTAGACATTTCTTACAGCTGTCCTTCAAATTTCTTTCCACTTACTATGTTTGATAATCCATAAATGTGTTTCTATAGTACACTATTATTAATGTGATACTGAAGTTGCTTTTATCTGCCATGCTGCTTATATGATGACAAATTTGGGGTAAGACAGTATATTGTGGCATAATTATATATTTTCTCTGTTGATTTTATTCAATAATCATAACTATTGCTCTCAAATACACAGCATTGGCAAGTCTCAACATTGTTTGATCTCAATCCAGTGCAGTTGAACCAGCTTTTTCTTTTTCTCCTTTTTTCCTGAAATCAGTGTGTCAAATCTTTGCTTCAGTTCTTGGCTATTTAACTTTTATATCTTTAGAATACCTCTCTAACACAACTCTAGTTTTGAATTTATGCTGCCCTTAAGAGGAATAAATTTCTCAGAATGAGCTATTTCTCAAGGGCCTGGCCTAGGACCAATAGAAGATGAATCCAAATGGATAGGGGTCTAGATGCTTTGGAATTCACTCTGTTTTTTGATCCACACCTCAGAAAAGATCTGCTAGAGATGTGGATGAGAGACACCAAATCTTAGCCGGGCATGATGGATGAGTACCAACACCAAGTGTCAACTGCTTGTGGCACCAATAAATTTTTGTCAAAAATTAGGACATCATATTTCTCTATTCAGATCTCTCTTTGATCCAGTTAATTCCATCTAGAAGACCCTCTAGGGCTCACATTACCTACTAATAAATTGACTTTTTCATTCCATCTTTTAATTTTCATATTATCTGTCCTATGTTTTTATTATTTTCCCATTTGATTTTTTGTCAGATTCAGAAATCTATATTCCACACTCATTTTTCTTCAAATTATATCCAAATTTGGAAAAAACAGTCTACATTATTTATTTTATAATTTAATAGTGCTGCTTAAACTTAACCTGAAACGTAGAAGGCCAGTAACTTATGCTTAATATAAAACAAACTCCAATCCTATAACTTTTCTAACATTGTTTACCCAGGCTAGGTAAATAAAGAAATACAAAAGTAAATATATTAAACTACATGTAATTTTCACTAAGAAATCAGGTTTTGAAATTTGCAGATTGATTTTTAATCACTTGCTTCCCTCACTTTGTTTTGCAAACGCAGCCACTATTTAAATTTACTCTCCTTAAAATGATATGTGGTATTATGTAAAAGAGAACTTTGTATAGTCCACTCTGATATAGATGAAAATCTTTATAAATATAGATATGAAAACAGAGAACATGTCTTAACCATTATGCCTCTGAATTGTTAGAAACATTATTTGAACACACATAGCACACTTTTCTTTAAAAGGATTTTGTTGAGACTAACTAGAAACAACATATTGTATAATTATAATTACAATTGTAACAACTCACATTTATTGTTTATGATATGCTAGACATTCTTTTAAATATTTTACACTCACTAAATCATTTAATTCTCACAACCCTACATAATATATTGTAATCTAAAGCACTTAATACTGAAAGAAAGAGAAAATTAACATATCTTACATCATCATTTTAAAGATGAGAAACTGGTCGTCTAAGGAAACTAAATATTTTGCTCAAGGTCATCAGGCTGCTAGTGGCAAAAGAGGAGCTACTAGACCATCCAGTCTCCTTGATATTTCCAAAGGCCAGGCTGTGTTTCTTTGAGTTAAAAAAAAAAAAAAATTGATCTTATTTTAACTAAAGACAATTATCCAAAATTGACTTATGATGCTTTTCAATTAAAACTACGGAATTTACAATGTATAAAGGATAAAAATATAATTTCAAGGTGTGCTTTATAGTTAATGTTTGTTTAAAGAACTCTGTCCTGTATTTTCATTTTTTCAGGTAATGGTACAGACTTAATAGCAGGAAGCAGAAACAGAATTATAGATTTGCAGAAGAGCATACTACCTGAAGTATTCCTGGGTGTCTTGAGCCATAAAAACATTTCTTCAAACAATTCCTGAACATTTTGTTCCAACTTCAAAAAGGATTTTATGAGCTGTGATAAGAACTCGAGTTCATGTAAGGAGAGGAAAACATTTCTTCCTTTCTGTGGGCATTCAGGAGTAACTGTGAAAAGAGCAGATCAATACTGTTGAACATGTTATGTGTTTTCTCATTCGATATTAGAATAATCAATGATTCCTTAAATCATCAAAACTAACAAGATCCTTAATAATTAAACAAAGTTTGTTCTTTAGTAAATACATATAAAATCTCCTGGGAGAGTCTTTTTTTTTTCCCCCCCTGGGAACCTGGAGATAAGTATTCTGCTTGATGCAAACATGACAATTAAATAATTTTATTAAATCTCAGAGTTATTAAAGGAATGTGATTTGTCATTATAAAATCACATCTTATACAATTCTGTTTCTTTAAGGTCTGGCATAATTTGAATCTAGTCACAAGGAAATATCAGACAAACCTAAACTGAGGGACTTTCTACAAAATAGCTGGTCTGTACTCTTCAAAAGTGTCATGTCAGGAAACACAAAGACTAGGAAATGTTCTAGTCAAAAGGAATCTAAAAAGACATGACAACTGAAATCAATACATGATCAGCATTTTATTTTATCTTATTATAAAGGACATTATTAGGGTAATTTGATGAAATCTGAGTAAGATCTACAAACTAATGGTATTACTGCATGACTATTAATTTTCTGATTCAGACAACTATACTGTAGTTATGAAAGAGAATGCCCTTGTTCTTAAGAAATGCACACTGAAGTATATAAGGGTAAATACTTGTGATTTATTCTCAGTTCAGAAAGAGAAATCGGTTTAAGTGGGAAAGAGAATGCAAATTTGGAAATGTGGTAAAATATTAACTTTTGAGGAATCTGATATTTTTTAAAGTGTGAAATTAAAATAAAAATTTAAAAGAAAAAAAGACTAGATAAAGGATATAAGTCTTCAAGACCTTAAAAGTGTTGTTCCTAGATCAATAAAAAGAAGCAAGTTAACCTATTGAATCTAGATTATATTATTCATGAAATCATAATTAAAAATAACTTTGGTTTAAATAATTATGATATCTATTGCTTTCCTAAGAACAATACAACTCAAAAGATCGATTTTTTCCCTCATAATGACATTAATTGTTGTCACACTACCATTTTAATATGATTTTTAAAAAAACAAACTTATACTCCTTAAGAGTATGGAGAAAAAGACTGACCTCACTAAATGGTACATTTGAGCAAATTTTCAAGGATTAAAAAAAAAATCCTTCCTTTTTGATTGTCATTTCTTAAAACATGTATATAGGAAGTGTCTTGAGGCTTAATTACAAAATGGAAAATTTGTAAACTCTTAGAAAGCAAGCATTTAAAGTGCCTTTGGAGAGAAAATACTGAGTGCTACTTAGAAATGATATAAGGTCTGGTGATTCCACGTGAGGAAAAGATTACCTTTGTCACATGGATTTACAAGGAAGTTTCCAGAAATGTAACAATTTTATGGGTTATCCACTTGCTTCACTGAAATTTTTAAATGTTGGTATCAAATTTGTAGCCATGTGACACAGTCTTTCATACGATATAGGACCAAAAATGTCATGGTATCTTTGCAGATAGTATGAGAGAGACCAGTCAGCCAATTTAAAATGTGGAATTTAGTCCCGTTCTTAAAGAGTAAAAAAATGCTTAAAAAAATCTTTAAGTATTTACAAAAACTGTTTCACCTCTACATTGATGTTAACCCCACATATATTAAACTCTATCTCTAAATAGCCCTACTCACAACTACTAGTCTCCCATAGGCATGCCAGAGAACACAAGCGTGTACAATCATCATGTATAACTAAGGTTTTGCCATTAAAATTATGACCCCAAAATGAAAAGAAAGGAGAACAAATATATTATGATTCACTTAGCTGTTGCTTGATTCTCATTTGGCCTGTAGATGGAGGCTGGTCTAACCTTCTAAATCATAAAGATGTTCTTTCTGGAACCAGATTGTTTATAAGGCATTTTCAAAAATTTTAAGAATTCTTCCTAATTCTTTAATAGTTTGGCTGGAAATTAAACATAGGTTTTGTGTAGCTCAATTCTAAATTGGAAATGTTGTGAATGTTTACAAAGTAAGCAAAAAAGCCACCCCCCCCAAATCTCTGAGAATTATGTATAGATATATATATGACCTAACAGTGCTACTTGTTTAAAGATATGTAGGGTTGGAGGATTATACATGAAAAGGTCTTACCTTCATGACCTGGATTTAGAAGGATCTTGTACTCCAGAAATATAACAATATTGAAAGGCAAATCTATTTCAATCCACGAATCATTATAACTTAATAATGAAAGAGGATAGAATAATATGTATGACCTAAATCTAATCATTTTGTCCCTGAAAAGCAATGATTATGATACAGGTCCATTAATTAGTAGTTCTTATTTCCTATTACTATTAGCTCAGTGTTCTCCCAAGGTGCATCTTGAGGGTTAATTTATGGGGAAAATAATTTGTGATTAATTCATTTTGTGAAAGTCCAATTGAAGTAAAATAAAACACAAAGGATGAAATAGAATTTCCCAAACTTATTTCTTTTATTTTCCGGCACAGTATCTCACAGGACTTGTTTTAATCATCACACTTCAGCTCATGATTTCTTTCTGCCCAAGCATACTTATTTTTCTGTTCCTTAGACTTTTCACTGTTAATCACACTAGGAAAGGGTTTACCCCAGCAGGAGTTCCCTTTACTTTTGCCTTCACTAAATTAATCTCCTTTTCCTTCTTCTTTCAAGATTAAATTCTTATCTGGATACAATCAATCCAGGAGTTTGCCTTCCCGTGTTAAGCCAATCTGGTCTTTACCTTTCTTTTTTTTTTTACATCACTGTAGAACTGTCTCGCTTCAAGAAATTTTGGACATATCTGTTTACACACAGGCAAATATGTTTAGCTGGGTACCAATCACTGTTATAAAATACATGAAATAAGGATTGTTGTTTTATTGTAGAATGAGCTCTATGATTCTTAGGAAATACAAACTTCTCCTAAATCCCAAGAAAATTATAAAGAAAAAATCTAAATTTCCATTTTAGAGCAAGACATTATTTAAATTCACCATCAACTAGCAATGAATAAATTCATGTAAATAATAACTAGATAGCTGAGGTTTTTTCCTCTCTATATATTTTTAATAAAAATTTTTTCTAAAATATAAAATTCTCTGCTATTCTATTATTCGGAGTATTTAGAACACAATTGAAATTTTCCTTCATGACAAGGTTACAATGAAAGTTACTTATTTTTGTGCTGCACTCAGGGACTAAAGTCTGTTCCTCTGTTAAAGGGCATTTCTCAAAATGACAATCATTCGAAAAGGGTTCTGTGATCAAATAGGTTTGGGAATTACTACATACTAACGATTCTTTTAAGTGATTCACAGTGCAAATTAGTAAAATAAAGTCTATTCACTTCTATAATAAAGTTAAAAAAATTAAAAACAATGTTTCTCAAACTTTTTTGACCAATGAACACTGGTTTATTGACATATCTATTAACTTCTAGAATTTCTCAAACTGCTTAGGGGACACTGCTCTGGATTACAGTCCCACTTGAGTATTTATAGCTGCTTTGTAGTGTTTCCCCTATTGTTAGGCCTTTCACTGTGGGTTCTTGTTGCTGCCCTTTTCCACTTATAAACTGTTGTTCCTAATAGAATCATGGTATTTTTCAGACTCCTTTGAAAAACTAATGAAAGTCTTCTAAATCCTTGTAGACCCTCTTATTGAAAAAAATTCAAGTAGTCACAGTTTCAGGGCTAAACAGAACCACCTGAAGTCCATCCATGGTTGTCATAGGGCAGCATGGTCCAGGACTTTGTGTTTTATTAAAAATGCAAATCCCTAGGTCATCTTCAGATCCCTTTTAGGCAAGTGCCCCAGGTGAGTTTTCTGCACAGGAAAGTTTGAGACCACTGCCTGAGGGATCCATGAACTCCAGTTAAAAACCCTTGTGGTTGAAAATCACTCTCTAGGCATCAGAAAATGGATTTTGGTCTTAGCAAGTCAACCAAAGAGGTGCTATTGTATAAAACATCAATAACTATTAAAAACAAAACAAAATAAAACTCTTTACTTTTTCCATGGTCAAGAAATTTATTTATGATTTTTTTTTTCATTTCTGGAAGAAATATGGAATGCCTGTAGGGAATTTCTAAGATAAATTATTATTTATCTATATATTTGCCCTGGGCAAAGGTAGAACTGCTCCTAGAAAAAACACCTAAAGAATAGTTAGAGTTCTTTAGGCACACTCATCACAAATGTAAAATGCTTTCCTTGAGTCCATAGACTACGTCCAGTTTATTCATTATAGTATCTTAAGAACCCAGCACAAAGTAGACACTCAAAAATACTAGTTAAAAAAATAAATGTATGAAATCCCTAGAAATATCTAACAAAGAAAGAAATATAAAAGAAAGATTTCATAGCTAATCCTAAGATGCATTCTTCAAAACAATAAATATGTAAAGCTGTAAGTCAATAAATAAATAAATAGACAAATAATTACAGTATTATATACACACTCTTTTTAGTATTGTTTGACAAAATAGATTTAAAAATTATTTCTAAAAAAGAAAATGTGTGCAAAAAGATATAAAAACAATGATGATGTGGAAACTTGATAAAGCATATTGATACAACTGACTAAAACACAATTTTTCTGTGTTTAAAAATAAAATTATACTTTAGAAAAAAAATTCCACCATTAAAAAATGCACAGATATTCATAGAACTGTTATCTTAAAAAAATAGAGAATCTCTCATCTCTCTGTCTCTCTGCCTCCTGTCTCTGTCTCTCCCTCTATATATATTTATACATACACACACATATATAGATATATCACTCATAAAGAATATATAATACTATAAATTATATGCTTAGAAGTGTTTTTCACCCAGTGACTAATAGTTAGAATATTAACTCCATTATCTTGTAGCAAAAATAGGGACACTGAAAATAAATCTAGAGGGACATTAAAGCTTCTCACATTTGATCTACAACAAAGCAGCTTTTGGAATAAATATCAAAGTCCAGCTAAATCAGACAGAACATAAAAATGTGGGTTGTGGCTGAAAGTACACATATTATTTTCCAAAACCATTAGCAACAGAATTCTTGTTAATAATAGCATTAAGATACATGAGAAAATGAGAAGCTAGAAAATCAGATAATCTGAAGCTGGTGGATCAGTATAATAGGATAAAAGGTGAACATTTTAGTTTTCCCAAGAAAAACGAACACTAGCCACCCTATTATTGACTGTAAATGGATCCATTTTCAGTGAGGAAGTATTCTTGATGCCACCAGACAAGTGATGTAAAAAAGAGGTGACACACAAAAGCTATTGAAAGTCTCATTATTCCAGATGAAATTCATGACATAATCCAAATGGAAGATATTTGTTCCAGTAAAGAGAACTTTTTAACAGTCTTAAAATAAGAAGTCAGCAGAGACTGCTTAGGAACAAATAACAAGCTGTACTTTTCCTAGTACCCAAGTCACTTTCTGAGAGCAGGTGGGGTTTTGGAGCACACTGTTGTGTTCCAGTGGCCTGAAGGAGCCCTGTGCCTTCTTGAGCGCCTACTTCCAAGAAGCCACAAAGCAGGAGAAGGAACAGAATGAAAACACAAAGTCCCTTCTTTGTTACAGGAGCCTCGTCAGTAGATGGAAATCATGAAGGACCTGCAGGCATTGCTTTTTTGTCACATACTCTAAGAAGAAATTGAAGCTGTTTTTCCCCCTTTCTATGGCATTATTTTTGTAACTTTTCATTATTTTTCAAATTTATATGACTAGGAAAGCATTTGAGGTAAAGACAAAGAATATTTCCACCTTAGTTTTCCAAACTGAATTCATTATTTCTTATCTCTTTCAAGGAAGCTTCCATATGTACTACCCAAAACAAACAGGGTAAAACTTTAAGATAAATTGAGTAAATGAATGAGCAAGTCAATGATTAAAAGGAGGAAGTGAATAACTTTGAAGTTGAGTAAAAGTGTAACCAGACACAATGAATACATAGACATTTAGATACCCCACAGGTAAGTGTCAGGACCCTTCTTTTATATGGTGAGAGGATGCAGAAGGAACTATAGGGAAAGCTGAGCCTCAAAAAGGTAAATGAATCTGAACGTGAATTCAGGAAATGTTTAACTCTTAGAAGTTGGAAGTTGGACTCCCCTTCTTTTGCTCTTTCCCTACTTTTGTTTCTTCCCCCATAATTTATTATGGGGCATGCTGCTATTTCTAGCACCACTACCTGAAGCACAAGAGGTAGCACAATGGAGTAACTAACACATGGAATTATGAACCAGAGGGTCTGGGTTCAAATTCTGACATTGCTTCCTACTAGTTGTGTGACTTTTAGGAAGTTATTTAGTCTCTCTATGCCTCAATAGTGTATAAGTTTTAACTGAGTTAACATGTTAGAACGGCTGTATAAATGTGTGATATTACCACCTCCTCTGAGAAGCCTGCCCTCATATCCTAGGCCAGCTTAGTTTCCTATTCTCCATGTTCCTCCGTATTTTACCCTGCACATATCTTTATTTTAGTACTTACTATGTCATTTATAATAATTAGTTTGGGAGTTGTCTCCTGCAACTTTAATCTGAAAGGCAGAGATTTTTTCCCTCTTTACTGCATTCCCATTATCCATCATAGTGGATGATACATATTGGTGAGTGTCAGAGACAACACCAGCTGTTTTTAACTCATTTTGTTTGGCTTTTTTCCCTACCATAAGCAAGCTTCTTTAGTAAAATACTAATATTAAATGAGTTTAACATTAACTCTTGTATGTCAATTTTAACAGGAAATACTTTGGGGAGTAAGAACCATAAACATCACATCAAAGACCTATTTCACTATAAAATACTTTAAATATCACTATTATTTAATAGGTCTATCTCTAAGCTTGAACATGCATAAAATTGAGTGGTAGCTCCACTCCAAGACCTTCCACTGCTTCTTTGCTATGTCAACCCTTCAAAACACTGGTTTTATTTTCATGTGTGTGTGTGGTCATCATCTTTTTTAGGAGCTAATATAAGCTATGCACCTATACTCATAGAAAGAATGGCATATGATTCCAGGAGGTTCCCCGATCCACTGAGGTCTTAGGGCCTCATTGATAACCTGGTTAAGGCCCTCTGCCTTGGTGTGCCTGACTTGATGAGAAGTCAGATGAGCAGTCCTCAGCATCTTCCTCCCACTGAGGAGAACTCTAGCTTCTAGAAATGTCTACTTCCCTTTGCAAGAAGAATGGGTTTGGTCCATCTTCTACTTCATAATCCCCTTATCACTCTTTCCATATGATAAAAGTTCTCAAAACATTTACAGAGAGGACTCTCTGCCTACTAAGACATAGGCCCTGTGGTAAGGTGAGGGAATAAACTGAGGAATAACTAACTAATCCTCTACCTGCTCATGAATTTAGATAAACACACAGATTAGTACCAAGTGGCTACTGCTTTGACAGTGGGACACGATGACCAAATCATTCTATTAGAATAGATTGAATCGCTAGTATACACCATATCTGCATTTGCTATACCTTCTTTCTCTGACTGTTCCAGGCAAAGATAGTTGTTATGCTTAATTTTGCATCCATTGACAGGATTGGTAATCGTGGTCTAAAGGCAGGTAGATCTAGGGACAGAGGGAGTCACTGTGTTTGGAATAAATCCTCACAACCCACGCAAAGCCCCCACGTGACATGGAGATTTGCTGTTCCCTTTGGAAGGGCTCACATAGCAAATCTCTCCTTGCTTCACATACCACTGGCTGAAAAGGGTGGAGATAAAGTCATCTTGAAGCTATTCTTCTGGGTCAATGAGAAAAACTAAAGAGAAACTGCTTCTATTATTACCCTTTTATGATTCCCAGGCCAACACTGGCTCCACTGGATGTTACCTAAATGTACTGCTAAATGATAACAAAATTCTCCCACACTCCATTCCATCTTCTCTGGCAGAAGCTGTCAGTATTATATTAACAAGGGATCAGGCTTCTCATTCATTTGCCAAGGGTATAATACTCCTGTCCCTCTCCTATTTTCTCTCTTTCTTATTTTGTTTTTCTGACTGAGAACATGAGAGAGAAGATCTGACTCCTGATGCGGTCACTGTTATTTGAAGATGCTAATCAAAGAATGGCTTACATTTGAATTCAGCCAAAATTGAGAAATGTACCCAGGATAAATTTCTGAATATTTTCTCAGCTGACTTTTGTTTTATGCTGGTATAACTCCCAGTTATAAACACGTAGATATGCTGACCCTTTTAAAGAACATCTTAATAAAAAGACATCTCTAGTGTAATGAAATGGGGTTTAAATTCTAAGTACTCTATGCTAATGGCACATTATTAATGAAATATCTTCCTAATATCCCTTTCTAAGTCTCAAATGTTGCTAGAGTTCAGTTAATTATAGCTCTTATCATAGGTGTTACATTCTATTATCATGACCAAAAATTAACCTGTAGAGAAATCTTAAACTAAGTTAACAATTCATTTTTACTGTAGTCTAAGGTTGTATCTGAGAATTGATATTTCACTTTTTAAAAGAATATGCCATGATAGAGATGTTACATTATCAACTTTTAATATAACATGTTAAAAATTAATTTTAAAAATTTAACACTGGCATAAAAATAATGCCATCATCAAAAAGATGGATTTAAGTTAAGACTAACCGGCTGAGTATGCTTCCTAATATATTTTCTAATTGAATCATAACCTTTCAAAAGAGATTGAACATTTTTCCTCTCTTATACTAAAAAATAAAGAGTAAGATTCTCTTTACACTTTTTTTATCAGGTAGGCAAATTATAATGCCTATGAAGGTATGTTAAAGTTAATATGAAAGGAGATAGATATGGTGATAATAGCAATATCTTGTACCCACCCAGAAAGCTGTACTCATGAGCTCATTATTCTAACAGAGAGTAGCACAGGCCTTAGACTTAGGGAAGCCATTTACCAGGTGTGATAGCACCTCATTGAGCAAATTTTTTAGTTATTTTACCTTTTTAGCTGTCTTCCTCACCTAAGTAATAGTTAATTCAGCCACAAAGGCAAAGTCATATTTCCTTCAAACTTCAAATAAGACTTTGGAGCCCCCTGGGAAAATATCATCTTTTATATTGTCTTCCCTCAAAAGGCCTATGAGCTACGAAAAAAATCTTTAAGTGGGTTTCATTTGCTAGCTCAACAAAGATTTGCCTTGTACGTATAATGCACTAGGCAACCATGTGACATACACCACTGGTGGTAACAGTTATGAGAGAGGTACAGAGTAGCATCTGAAAGTAGGATGGGGGTGACTAGTCAGGGCCATGCTTCATACCAGTCACTATCAGCTCCTGCGGCTACCCCTGTCTCTTCAGAGTAAATTTATCCCTTTTCAACTATTTAACTTCAGGCAAGAAAAAAGGCATTAGTTTCAATATATATTAAAAACTCAGAACTGAGAGAAGTCCACAGATAAAAAACTAATTGAGGACATGATCAGGAGTTGATTGTCAACCTATTTTGATATAAATGGCCAGTAATGGGCTCTGTTGTTCTGTTACAGTTTATTTCATTAAAATATTGCTTTTGATTGGAAAAAGTAAATTTAAAAATACATGAAAAATTAAACTGAACTTGGTTTTCCTTTGCGTATATAAATATTAGTTGTCTTTAGGATTTTTATATTATAATAAAAAATATTAAATTGTTCAATAAACACAAATACTTTAGAATTCAACTTGCATTGCATTGGGCCCATTGTTGTTGGTACCTGGGTTGTGACAAATTAGAAAGGAAGATAAGAGTAGCTAGAAAGACATCAAAAAGTCTACAAACAATAAATGCTGGAGAGGGTGTGGAGAAAAGGGAACCCTCCTACACTGTTGGCGGGAGTGTAAATTGGTGCAGCCACTATGGAGAATAGTATGGAGGTTCCTTAAAAAAAAAAAAAATTGACTTACCATCTGATCCAGCAATCCCACTCCTGGGTGTATATTTGGAAAAGACTAAAACTCTAGTATGAAAAGATAACATGCACCCCAATGTTCATTGCAGCTCTATTTACAATAGCCAAGACATGGAACTAACCTAAATGTCCATCAACAGATGAATGGATAAAGAAGATGGGGTACATATACACAATGGAATATTACTCAGCCATAAAAAAGGATGATACAGTGCCATTTGCAGCAACATGGATGCACTCAGAGCTTATCACACTAAGTGAAGTAAGTCAGCCAGAGAAAGACAAATATCATATAATATCACTTATATGTGGAATCTAAAAAAACTGATACAAATGAACTTATTTACAAAACAGAAGTAGACTCACAGATACAGAAAACAAACTTTTGGTTACCAAAGGGGAAAGGGGGGATAAGTTAGGAGTTTGGGATTAAAAGGCACACACTACTAATAGATAATCAACAAGGACCTACTGTATAGCACAGGGAACTATATTCAATATCTTGTAATAACCTATAATGGAAAAGAATCTGAAAAAGAATATATATACACACACATATATGTTCAGCTATATATACACATGTAGCTATGTATATATTACTGAATCACCTTGCTGTACACCTGGAACTAACACAACATAGTAAATCAACTATACTTCAATTAAAAAAAAAATAGTAGATGGCAAGGGAGAAAGAGGGAAAGGCAGTGAGAGATTAGTTGGGGGGGACAGTTCCCTCTGACAGTGATTGGGGTTTTATAGTTTGTAGGATAAATCTGGCCCACAGCCTGTCTTGGTATGCTCTGTGAGCTATGGTATAGTCTGGCTTTTCTCTTTGTAAATGGGTGGGAAAATTTTTTAAAAGGAGAATATTTCATGACGTATGAAAACTATATGAAATTCAAGTTTCAAGGTGCACAAAGTTTCATTGGAAAACAGCCATGCGGATTCACTTGCGTACTGTCTCTGGCTGCTCTGTGCCACAGTGGCAGAGTTCAGCAGTAAAGACAGAGACTGTATGGCCTGTAAAGCCTAAAACACTAACTATCCCTTTATGGAACAGAAAACCTCTGCCATAGAAGAGAAGGAAGCATGTGAAAGAGAAACAGTCACAGACAAGGTGACAAAGAACGGGAAAAACAATGTTTAAAAAGGAGCGGCAAGGGCTTCCCTGGTGGCGCAGTGGTTGAGAGTCCGCCTGCCGATGCAGGGGACGCGGGTTCGTGCCCTGGTCTGGGAGGATCCCGCGTGCCGTGGAGCGGCTGGGCCCGTGGGCCATGGCCGCTGGGCCTGCGCGTCCGGAGCCTGCGCTCCGCAACGGGAGAGGCCACAACAGTGAGAGGCCCACATACCGCAAAAAAAAAAAAAAAAAAAAGGAGCGGCAAGACGAAATGGAGACAAGGGAATCAACAGCTACCATTTACTGAACACATAATATATGGTAAAAACCATACATATGCTATCTCTCATCTTCACCGAAACCACGAGGAAAGAGGCTCAGAGAAAGTAAGTTACTTATCATTGAGGGACAAATGTGAAAGTACTCTTTAAGAAAAATAGCAATGACACTAAATTTCAGTTGAAAAACAAAGTACTATGGGAGTCAGGAGGTGATTTCTAGGAACAGCTTGACTCAGTAAGATCCATGTAAGAATAATATGGACAATTTTGGTCCATCAACAAGAGACAATGTAAACTTTACCCATCACTGAGAATCATCTTTTATGTGTATCTTTCTTTCAAACACCAAGTGCTATCAATGATAATAGAAAATAATTATATGATGCTTACTTTGTGCCAGATACTGTTGTAAGCATTCTTCCATACATTTATGCTAATCCTCTAAAGTCTGTGAGGAAAGCACTAACATTAGCACTTGCCTTGAAAGTATGAAGAGGTTAAATAAATTGCTCAAGGTCACAAAGCTCATAAGTAGCTTTTTAAATGTGCTTGCTACATTAGGATCAAACTATAGCAGGCATCAGAATTACCTGGAGAGCTGTTAACACACAGATTGCCAGGCTGCCGCCAGAGCTCCTGATTCAGTGAGTCTGGGGTGAGGCCAGAGAATTTATATTTTTAACATGCTCCAGGTGATGTTGCGGCTGCTGATTTAGAAATCACACTCTGAGAACCATTACTCTATCGCCTCTCTCCCTCTCTCTCCTTTTTTTTGTACTCCCACCTAGCCATCCTGTTTTCAATGTTTAAGGCTTTGCTTCAGGATAAACTCTCATCAAAATTCACACTTAGATCTGAGAGAAAATGGTCCGCTAGGCAGTTTCCTTATATTCTCCTCCCATTCAGGTAATCTTACACATCACTGGACAAGTTCTATTTCCTAAACACTTCTCTCAAGTTACTTTTCTGCTCAAAAACGTTTAACAACAACCATATATAACTTAAACATCAAAGACAAGTTTTCAAGACTCTGTATGTAATCTGCCCTTATGCTAGGTATCATGTCATGCATTCAGTCATCCATTTATTTGACACCTTAGTTTTTGTCTGCCCAGCACCCTTTCCCCCCTTCTAGTAACGAGTTGATCCCTTGCCTGTTCAGAGGCCTTCTCTGAGACATTTGGAACAGAGGTACCAGGGAGTTGTTAGGATGTAAGCAAGAAGCTAGCTGCCAGGGATCACTTACTTTATGGAGTGGAGAAACTGTTCTGAAAATGAAGTCATAACATGGGGAGAAACCAAGACAACAAGTGATGAAATACAGCTTGAAAGCTAAGTCCCATTTGCTCAGGTCTCCAGAAATCCTCCAGTTTCTGTCCTTCCAGAGGTTTAATTGTTTAGCGCTTTCTCCTATTGTGTGAACTACCACATTTTTCTTTAATCAGTGCCCCCCCCCCGCTTTTTGCATATGAAGCAGAGAGGAGGAATGGAAGAACAATGGAAGAACACCCACAAGCTCAGAGTCCTGGCTAATGCTTTCACCAGTAATCTATAGGCTAGTTTCTATGTGCCAGTCACAGGTCTCTTCATGGCCTCCAACAAGTCACAGTAAATCTCCACCACGTTGCTGTCTGAACTGCAAGGGAAGCTCTTTCCCTTAACCTCTGCCTACACAAGGTCTACATACCTTTCAAGGCCAAACTCAAGTCCAAATAGTGTTTCTAGCTTGCTCTTTTTACACTAAAATCTCCCTTCTCTGAATTTCTTATATACTTAAAGTTTTACACAAATTACTTGGTGACTAATTTGACATGATAAGATTTTTTTCCTCTCATATTGCTTTGTAGGTTAGTCTTTTTCACCTCCTAGATTTGAAGGTAATAGGTACAGAGTAAAGGGACAAAGTAGGTGATTAAATAGTTAATCCCAGTAAGGGATCATAAGTAAAGGAAAAAGTATGCGAGAGCCCTGTAAGTCAATGATCACTCAAGAAAGCAGGTTTGCTTAGCCACAGAACCATGCAACAGAAGCATGAGACATGCCCCCAAACAATAAAACAATGGTGGACTGAGACCCACATCCTGACCAGTAAGGTAAGTTAATAATTCCTAGGACACGCTTCTCTGAGCACACTAATAACAAAAACATAGGGAAAGGTGCCATTACACTGAAACCTAAGATGATTTACCATACTTTAGTATATGTTACTGCCTTTTTGCTCATTTCCATTGTGCCATGACAGTCCCAGTGTGACCAGGTAGGGACAAGAAACCCCCCCCCACCTGATGTGAAGGAGGAGCTGATGATGGAAGCGTGACGTCTACTCAAGAATGAGGAAGAAGCTGGTCTTCTCCTCTCCCCACTTTTCCTTTGATTAGAAAACTGTAGCCCACTAAGTTCTTAGTGCGGCACTCCCTTGCCCGCGCACTTGTGTCTCTCACAAGGGTCCTATACTAATAAACTCTTCCCTTACCTGTCGCTCTGCCTCTCACTGAATTCTTTCTGCACCGAGACAGAAGAACCTATGCTCTACTGAGTACCGAGTTGGTTTCAAAGGCACTTGAAGACACCAAATATAATTTAGGCTTTAAATTAATTTCAAACTTCTGAAAAAAAAATTACTTGGAGGAAAGTCATTTTTCTCAAAAGAAATATTATTGATAGTTTCAGAGTTGAGCTGGGGGTGTGGGTGGGTAGCAGAGGGCAGGACTGAGCTACAGAATAAGGCATCTTGTCAGAAATCTCTGGGTTGAGTGATGAGATGGGAGAAGCCAGGAGGACTGAGAAACAAGGCCCAGGTTTCTTTCTGCTGTGCCTTCCAGATAAACCCTCCATTCTGTATACATCCCCTACTTTGCATGAGAGGAAAGCACCAGGAAGTGAACACCGTCTTTCTGCCTCTCCAGATCCTGCCTACTCTGTAACCAACACACTTCCATGTCATCTTGTTCATCCTGGACAGAAGTCAAAAGCGACCCCCACCAGCTGGAATCACTTTCTCAGAACTCTGCAAGTGCCTGTCTGCATAACTCCCAAGCAGCTTTTCATATATTCATATTTGATTTCTCAATATAGATGGGAAGTAAGGGTTTTATGCCTTTTGGAATTCCCATTAATCCTAGCACAAGATTTCTTAAATAGTAGGGGCTCAATTCATAAGTTGATTAGTTAGCTACTACAATATACCTCTAGATACTGACTTATTTCAAGAAAATGATTTGGTTAAAAAAATATTCACTGAACTCCCATCGCGTGTTAGGCAGTGGATTGGGTGCTGGGGAAAATAAATAATACTTGCCCTTGAGGTGCTTAGAATCCATATGGGGAGACAGACCTCTAATTAGATATTTTAATAGAATATGCTAAGAGCTTTGAGGAAGGCATATGGAGATGCTGTGGGAGCATGGATTAGGGGCTCTAGCCCAGAGAAAACTTCCTGGAAGAAATCACACATGAGCCGTCATAAAGGATCAATGGGAATTAGGCAAAGAAGGGGAGGAAGAGGGTAGGAGATGGGAGGCAACAGAGCATGAGCAGGGGTTTCTGTCAGTTCAGTGTTACTAGAGTGTGAAAAATATGAGGTAAAGAGAGTCATGAGATGAGGTTGAAGGAGGCAGGTGCCAGGCCAAGGAAGGCTTGCTTTCTAATACTAAGTAGCTGGGGGTTTATTCCTGACAGTGATGAGGAGCCACTGAAGAGCTTTCAACAGGGGAGTGGCAAGTGCCTGGCAGATGTTTTAGAGGAAAATAAGAATAAGGGTAAGAAATCCAATGAAAAAGCGAAACAAAACTATTTTAACAGTCCAAATGAGAGATGATAAAGGTCTGAATTGTTCCTTGATGACAGAAATGGAGAGGGAGAGATAGACTTGAAAATATTTAGGTAGTGAGGCAAAATATAGAATCTTGGTAATTCTTTTGATGGCGGGGGAGGGGGTAGAAGGGGAGAATGAGCCATAGTTTCTGTCTGAGTGATCCTTAGTGGCATGAACTTGGATTGGGGAAGAGGACTGGGATCAGGGGGATGACAAGGAGTTCCGGTGTGTCCATGCTGTGTGGAGTGCCTGTGGAATATCCGAGGGACCTGATGAACAGATATTAAGCTCTACAAGTACAGAGCTCGGGGGGGGGGGGGCGGGAATCAGTCTGGATCTAGATAGATCAGGTAGTGATTCACACATAGTGACAGTCAGAGTCAAGATGATAAACAAAGGAGATATCCAGATATATCTATTATTTTAATTCAGTCTTATTTCATTACTATTGTTCATTTCTAAACTGAAAAAAGCATAGCCCTTCCAGATGTCATTATATGACACATTTTAAAGATAAAACGAAATATTCAATGAGAAATTGATTAAAAAATAACAAACATGCAGCCTTTTGTCATATATTGGTGTTTAGGAACACCATATTAACATACGATGGCAAGTCACTCTGTCAGATTATTGCTACATATGTTTTAAATAATGATAATAACAAAGTACTTAGTCTGTGCCAGACACTATGTATAATATCTATATTAATACTTAGACACTATGAGGTAGGTCTTGTTACTATTATCTCCATCTTAGAGATTAAATGACTGACACTCACAAAAGATAAGCAACCTATCCAAGGCCACAAAGATGCCAAGTGGCAAAACTGGAGTGCAAAGCAAGTCTGGCTCCAAAGCTCCCAACAGCTATAAGGCATCGAGCATTAAGTGCCCTGCCCTCACCCCCAGGCCTTTTTTGTTTTTTTGCAGCAGTGAGAGGATACCTGACAAGACAGCAATAGCCTTGATAATCCAGAAGGAGGCAGCCAAGCACAGGAATTTTAACACACACACAAAATCATAATTAATGAATTGATGTCTAAATGAAAACATGCGTCAATCTAGGTATTCATGCTTCTGAATTTGTGTAGTTAAAACCAACTGACTGTATTGGTTTTGGAGGGCAATTTGAATTTACGCATCAAAATTTAAATTAGCTTATTCTTTGGCCCAGGAATAACTCTTCTAGGAACAAAGCTTTCAAAGATATACACAGAAGCATACAAAGAAAAGAAACTGGGAGAAATCCTAACACCTGTTAACAGGAGCTAGTTAATAATTAAATAATTAAATAATCAAATAATCATACGATAGCTTGCAGCTTATAAAAAGAATAATGCATTGCATACATATTGATACAAAAGAGGTCCATGACATAGTAAAAAAAAAAATTTGCAGAGGAATTTGTAGAATGTACATACACAGTACAGGCAGGTGTGTAAATGTAGAAGGGTACACACTGAGCTATTAACAGGGATCACTTTAGGATGGTAGGATTAAGGGTAGAGTGGGTGAAAGAGACCTAACACTTTTTACTTTATATACTTCAAATATGTACATACACCCACACACACACACATTTACATGTGTATTTATGAAATAGTGGGCATGTACTGCTTTTGGAAGGAAAACATTAAGACATTTCTAAATCCAGTGAGTCAACAATCTAATAAGATTAATTTAAATTTAGCCACATGCATATAAATTATGATGCATCTATATAATGGAATATCATGGTGCTACTGAAAAGAATGTCAGAACAGATTGCATTGACATGGGAGGAGATCATGAAATATTAATTGGAAAAAAGCACATTGCAGAATAGTAGGTCTAGTTTGATCTCATTAAAAAATACAAATTTGTATGTTAATTCTTATATGTGCATACAAAAAATTCTACAATAGTCAACAAAGTATAAGAGAGGTGATCCTGTGGAATCAGGATTTGAGGGAAGGAAATGAGTTCTTAACTTTCTCCTTAATATATATCTGAGGTTTTAATTTTTTTAATAATGCAAATTTATTACTCTAAAAGATTACCTAGTAAAAACATTTTCATCTTATTTCCTATCTTAAATATTTGATATCACAAAATCTATAAATATGACCTAGAAAAAAATTCAGATTCAAATGTTTATGAAATATATAATTTAGCATAGCTTTAACATGTTTAAAGGCACACTAAAGACGGAACACAAAGTAAAAGTACTTTAATATATTTTCAAAATCTCAGTTTTTCTCTTTCTTCCCATTCCCACAATGTAAATCTAAGCCAAAATGCTCTGGTCTTCCTTTTGGCTGTGGAGTCACCTCTCCTCTGGTCCCACCTCCCCTCTCATGAAGGCAGGAAGTTAGCTTTCTTCTTTCACTGGGAAGGCCCCTCGTGAGACCCCACTGCCCTGTGAATGAGGATGCATGTTCTCACCTTGTTCTAAGCTTGTTAATGGGAGTCCCTCACCTCTGCTCCACCTCTTCCACAGCACCCACACTGCTTCTCCATTATGAGACAAGCTCATTCCCTCTTCTAAGCTCTTGCTCATGCTGTAAGCATTCCTCTTCCCCTTCTTGGCTGTCTTTAGAGAAGACCCATTCAAGAACCTCTCTGATTTCTCCTAAGGGTTCTGTAGGAAAGCCCTGCCACTTGAGAAGCAAATATGGGTATCTTCCTAATGAGGAATAGTCCACTCTGCCTTTTGCAACCTTTGGCATCTTCCAGGGAGTTAGATATCTCAGAGCCAGACTTCCTCACCATTAGTCCAAAGTGGTAGGGCACTGCAAGGATATGCTGTGGAAGATGCCTGTGATTCTAGCCTGCAAGGATTATGATCATCAAACATGTACCTAAAATTCAAAGGGACCTAAGGGAGAAAGAGCCTCAATTAGATCAGCTTATGAATCATTCTGCTTTTAACAAATGATATATTATTATTTATAGTATTATAGTATTATCAGAGCCCTTAATATAACTTAAATAAGGCATTTATTGATAAGATCATATTTCTCCAAAGTTTTTGGTTACAAGTAACAGAAAATAGGTAAATTTGAGCAATAAATGGGAATTTCCCACATGGCTAAGGGTTTTCCTGTGGTACTCATCTCAAATGGGTAGAGGGACAATGGACAATAAGCTGGAGTGAAAGTTGTAAAGTCCCTCTCTTTAATCATCATCTGAGTTTGCTTTCACTCATACCAAGCAAGAGGATAGGAAAGCAGCCATTTACAGTTGTTTGGAGAGCCAAGAGTCTCAGTTTGCCAAAGTGAGACTTACATGTTTGAAATTCACTTGGAGGCTAGAAGGCTCCAAAAGGCTTGTGATAAATTGGGGAAGCAGCTGTGCCCCTTTGTTTTTATCACAAAGTGGCACGAGTGATTCCAAAGTGATATTAGATGAGCAATCTTATTTTTGTGAGTGACTCAATATGGAGACCAGATTTTATCTTAGAGTGTATAACTTCTAACTATTGAAAAAACAAAAGTACGAATCTGTTTTTTCCCTGAGAAATCAAAAATTATATTAACAGAGGCTGCCTTTTTAGAATTCTCTTATATTTATTAAAACTCAAAGTTAACATTTAGAATTATGTCTATGTGATATCAAAAAGTTAATCTCAGAATTCAATCCTTTATCTCATGGAGATACTGAATTAAAATACCCTAAAAGCCAATTTTCAAGATCACACCTAAGTTATGGTTTAATAGCTAAGAACATAAAACATGTCAACTCTACCACATCATCAGTAAAGATGAGATGCTTCAAACTGCTAACATAGATAACTTAGCAATTCTTGTTTGATGACTATGAAAGCTAATATCAAACTATTTTAAAATTAATATAAAGAAGGCCACATATATCTTTTTTTCCCGAAGACTTATCTTACATAAAAAACAAGGAAATAAAACTATAACTGAATAGAGACTTCAAGTTCTTAAAAGAAAACGTCAAATTAACAATAAACATACTACATGTAAGTAAATAATCATGTACAGGATAAATTCTAAAATAATAATTTTAAAAGCACAATATTCAAATTTTATTACAAGTTAAGATTACAATACAGAAACTTTGCTATGGTGTTGAGTAACCTCATGACATTTAACATTACTTTGGGGAATTTGAAAAATACAATTAGTTATCAGCAATCAATTTGTTGACCCTATTGTTCCCAGATACCATTTGCTACCAGTGGGAAAACCCTGCTTATTCTCTAACTACTATTGTGCACTTCATAACTTGTTAATTAGCACTTAATTTTCCCTTTGCTTAGAGAATAATGATTATTGCCTTCATCTAATACAACAAAGGGCTACCTTTAACAATCAATTTTTTTTAAGTAGCTAATGATTCATAGACAATACCCATCCCCCCATGAGTGCCTTACGTATTCCATCAGAACATAATAACCACTACAATTTTTCAAACTCTGCTAGAGACAGTTAACTTTAATGCTAACATAAATGCAAGATAGCCACTTTGATTATTTTAGGAACAATAAAACTTTGAACATTTTGACCTTTGGAATGAAAATTTCAATCATAATCTTTTTAAACTTGCATACTAACTGAGTAGGATGTGATATAAAATATTTAACATGAAATGGCAAAAGTGAGAAAGTAATTCCTATCAAGCAGATGTTAAAGACACAAAGCACAAACAATAGAAGCTAAAGTCTTTCACTTTTATATTCTTTAAATATAAGAGAGAGAGAGATATATGGAACCATGTGACAATTTTCCCTTGATAAAGGAAGGAATTAGAAAAGGTGACAGTTAACTTCTAAATTATGTCTAAACATCATCTATGGTTTTCAACGGCAGATTCTAATCTGGAGATGAAAATTTCTATCAAAAATTTTTTCTTTATATTTACAGATCAGAGCATGCAGCAGTGTTAAGTGTTAGTTCATTTTTACTGAATCTTATAAATATCATAATGGGATGGATTAATAAAGTAGGTTCTCTATCTCTGGACAGAATGTACACTTAGAGAAGGCAACTCTTCTCTAGTTTCTAAGCCTAAACACATGTTATACTTCATTCAAATAAACATCTTGAAGTGCAAATGTATGAAATCTGGATTGTGATTCTGAGGATAATGAAAAATAAAAATCTAGATATTCTACGTGATAAAAATGAATTTATATTATACAGACACATACAACTTGTGGTTGTATGTATATTACCATATATTAATTAATTTCTTACACAGGTGACAGACAGAATGCTAAATAAACAAATAATACGAAGTGAAGAAAATGAAGCCAAAGTACTTTCCAGTATTGATAAAAGTATGAAAGATATTCTTGTTCAAGTTTCCAAATTCTTATTTCTAATTAAATCTATTTAATAAAAAAATACAACAAACTTTCAAAAAATGTTGGCCAAAACAATTTAGATAAGTGAATTATCAAAATAACTGTCAAGGAAATTGAAATATTCACACCAAACACTTAGACATAAAATTTTGAAAAGACATCTTGACTAGGTGACCTGATCAAATAATTCCAAATTTTTATTTGTGGCTTATGGTAATCCAGTGAAAGATTAAAAAAAGGCATACATTTGACAAAAATTAATGAGAAAGCCTAAGATTTAATGCTTATTATATAAGTAAAAACAGAAGAAAAATTAGGTATGGTTTAAATCAGATATGAAGTAAATAAAGTGAAAACAAGGCAACTAAGCAATTGTGTATGGGGAAATTTTAAGGAGTAAAATTTTTAAGTAGTGAGTGAAGATAGGCAGGCATAAAGCCCATTGGCAATAATGTGTTCCTCTGATCTTGGTGATATTCACTGTTAAGTGATGCCATAACTATTGTAACAATCCTGCATTTGACAGCATTCATCTACTCAGTCCCTGAAGACAGTGAACTTACAAGTAGTGTTTTCCTGTTTTTTGCATTTACTAATGACATATTTAGTTTTATAGGCACTAGTCACAGATTGAACCTTTTTTATGTCTCACTGTGGTGTGTAATTTTTTTTTAATAACTGTATGTTTAAAATAATTAGTACTGATGGTTATAATCACTAATTTCCTAAAACTGCAAAAGGCAACTTAATATTTGTGCATAACAGCTGTAATACACAATATTGCACAGAACTAAATTATTACAAACAGTGCCAGCAGTTTTCTATACACAGTACTTAAGATAATTATAAAAAATCATCTTCATTACTGCTTGCTAGCATTTTTTTAACAGTTTAATTTGGATAGGTTACAAAATACATTCAAATCACACAGATATAATTACTGTAAACCCAAGAAGCCATAAAATGTTCCCAACCAAATCCCTTTGACCCTGTTAATCTCTGTTCCTTGTTAATCTAAGGCAAACATTGTTTGTAGTGTGCATTTGTTATAGAATATAAAAAAAAGGGGGGGGGGAGGAAATCCCTTAACAGTTGTTATTGATTTCAGCATTTACCGACTGAGAGTTAAGTGCTGTTTACAAAACAGAACAGATGCAGATGCTGACAAAAAGGTAAACAATTGTTGCATGGCTTCCTGCCAGATTCTGAACCGACATATTAAACTCCAAGTGAAGCACATTTCCCCTATGGATTGCACTTATTGCCACTTCATTTCCTATGTGCTCAGTCTCTCTATTGCCGTGCCTGGCACTAAGCTATTTCCAGTTCTTTGCTGACCCCTGAGGCCTGGTGGTACCACACACAGCCATTAGAGAAGGGAATTGCATGTGTCTGACACGGCCTGAAACCAATTATTTGATATTTTCTTCAGAATGATGCCCAACTCTGTTGGGAATGAGCAATCATGAAATAATTTACCTCCTGATTTAATTTTTTCCTGCACAAATTAGTTGTAGACTGAACTGGCTATACACAGATGCCTGTGACATAGCTCTGTCTTATCAAGATGATACTTGAAATGAAGCACGGGGATCTGAATTGAATAGGTTGGGGAATCCTGCTTTAAAGAGGCATTGACAAGTTTATCAGATATACTGATCACATGTACTCTCTGTTGATTGAAAATGACAGAACCTTAAAGAACTATCAGGATAGTAGGAAAAAAACCACAAGGATGCAAACCATAGCAGTGTATTTAATGTTTTTAAACATCCTCCTGTTTTCTGGTTTCCTTTTTGTGTCTTAGAAACCTTGGCACATGATTAAAATTTAACGAAAACTCACATTGGTGCATGACTCAGTGATCTTCACCAAATTTAGTATTTAGTAATTCTGCATTTAGATATACTCATAAATGTCAAGAAAGTATGTATTTTTCTGTAACTCTAATCCCTATGAGTACCTTTCATAGAAATATAAAGGACTTATATTTGTTGTCTGTATATCACAGAAACAATGCAAAACATGAGATTATCACTTATCAATAAACAGGGAGCTTGTACAAATTTGCATATGCTTAATCTAAATAATGAGATATTGAGGCCAACTGTTCAAGCTCTATAAAGATAATAAAAGTCTTTAGAGGGACTCAGTGAACATAAGGCTTCAGCAAAATCTGTGCAGTAATATCTTGTCTATAAAGTCGAACAAGGATTTTTCTCATTTTTACATACTGATTACACATTAGATCTTAGTTACTAAGTCTTAAAGAGACTGTAATTGCTGCATCTTCCCACTGCTCTTCGAGGTTCAGGCTCTACTAACTAGACCCATATACCAATAACTGTGAACTTTATGGCTTTTGTAACCATGACTAAGAAAAATTATAAGAAAAATATCTATTAAAAGTATACACTCTTCAAACAGCTGAAGGACTACTATTTTATTGTGCTACTAAAAGAACATTAACAAAGATGATAATAATTGATTTCAGTACAGTTTGGAAAAAAGATATAGGAAGGCACTATAAAACAATTTTACAATATAACTTTCTGTCACAATGATCATCATAAAATTTGGAGGGTATTTCTCTTCTTTTCAGGACAGGTTATTTCTCAAACCTGGGTGTCTACTCCAGTAATTACTACAATGATTAGTACCATGTGTTTTTTGCTAATGGAAATGCTAATACTGAATTTTAAAGTTAAAATAATTTTTACCTTGGAGGACAAACAATATAATGCCAGATATTCTAAAATCAGTTCAGTATGACCATGTCACAGTAATCAAAAATATCAAAACTTCAAATTATTTAGTTTTTCATATATCACTGGCATCATAATTCCAAAGGCCTTATTAGATTTTCATCTCTCACGGGCACTTACCTGCTAACTCAGTACTTCCTATGATTCTATTATGGAAAAGATTAAACAGGTAACAAGGTAAGCTACACTTTTCTAAATAATAGACAAGGGTTTTCTGTTTTTACTCAATGTTGAAAAGAAGTTGCAAAAACAAACTGATAGGTTTTGCTTTTGATTGAAGCAATATACTGTACTTAATTTTAAGTAACTTTTTACTTCCTTACAAGTGCAATTTTAGATCTCCATTTAGATAGCTAACCATCAAAGTGCTTATGAATGTTCTGGTAAAACTAGAAGCAAACTAAATATATATGTATTAAACAAAGGAATAGACATTAAATTTTAAGAATGACAGAGGCAAAAGAACTTCTGACTGAATCCACATTATAACTTTTAAACATTTTACCCAAAGCTAAGGATTATTTTCTTATTTCCACATGTGAGGAAGGGATTGGTCTAACTCTCAAAGCTACCAGCAGTTTCTCCTCTATAAACCCCTGTGCAGAGAGATCAATCCATACTCAGAAAAATGCCAATTTAAACAAAGAATTTTAACAGTCCCAGGTGTATAAGACATAGATTTCCCCTCCGTTAAAAAATAACTAAATAAAGGTAAAGATGTTAAATGACAGCTACTTTGAGGCAAAAGATA
Organism: Mesoplodon densirostris; assembly: GCF_025265405.1. Lineage (NCBI taxonomy): Eukaryota > Metazoa > Chordata > Mammalia > Artiodactyla > Ziphiidae > Mesoplodon > Mesoplodon densirostris. The sequence continues at coordinate 77,741,178 of NC_082663.1, forward strand.
TGTTTTATAACAAATATTTGACTTCATAGATGTGACACTGATGGTCAAAGATTTTCATACTTATATATAAATAATGAAATTGAAAATGTTATAACAATGTATATCTGCCGAGTTGATTTTCATAACAAAGAATGTGGAGGTAAAGGAACAACCATTACAATTTTCAGTTCTGTTAGAGTACATTTTTAAAGGAATCTTACCAATGTCTTTTTGCTTATTAAACTTTTCTTCTTGAACATTTATGAAAACAAGTTTGATACTAATAACTGATTGACAGCATAGTAACCAGAAGTCACATATTACATTTTCTGAGGACCTAAGAAAAAAATATGTTAATTAAACAACATTCAAGGTTATAATAGTCTACTGGAAAATGCCCATATGCTAAATAAGGATTCAGGGATTCATGATCTGTAAAAGCAAAAACCTGTAAACCTTTTTACATAAAACAACAGAGCTAAGCATTCACATTTATCACTGTGTTCATAAATCAAGACATAGAATGACATAAATAACTTTAGCAGGGGAAAGCAGAAGTCAGAAAAGTTTTAGAAAGGTTGCATTAGTGACTTACCAAATCACTTTCTACAGAATTTGAATTTCTGGCTTACAACTGCTTCCATGTGTATTACTCATCCACATTCTTTGCTCAGTATAGAATAGTTGCAAAATAAATTTGTTTACTTTTAGAATAATTTTATTCGAACTTCTTTTCAATAATTTGTTTACAATTATTTTCATTCTTCTCTTAATTTGTTATTTATATTTTTAACTAGACAATTTCATTTTCCAAGTTAAAAAATAAGGGTTTTAAAATCTCCGTATTTTAATCTTTTTAATTTTTAAAACTGTTACTGAATGGTTAATAAGGAATATAAATCTCAAGCTGACTTATGACCCCTCATGAGAAACCAGTAAGTCATTTTTATCTACCGTCCTTAGTTTTTGAATGTCATAACTAGAGAATGTGGCTAGTAAAATATTCTTTCCACCTTTAGGAAGAACACACAGGTGTTCTAAGGACTCAATAGTTGAGTGCAATTTAGCGTTTGCTAATTGTTGCTGCACGGAAGCAAAAATATTACCCAAACTAAACTACATCCACTTTATCTTTTAGGTAATATACTTTCCACCTTTGTTGCTTTAGTGTCTTTAAAACAAAGATTCAGAGGCCTCTGAACATTTAATGGTGAATAATGGGGTCAGAAGAATAGAGCCATGCAGCAGAAAAACATTTTAGGTAAATAAAGATATGTGTGCATATGCATAATACTACATATCTACCCAACCACGTAACATACACCCTCCCCTCATACACATCCAGTCATTTTTCTCATAGTTTTTAATCAAATAGATAGTTTTCACAGATGATACAACCTTTAGTAGGAAGAATTTAAATACGCCATCAACCCCTTAGGGAAAAAATTCTAGTGTGAGACTTTTCGTTTATTTTCTTATGAGGCACTGAGGTATAGTGGGAAGACACTTCTACTCTTAGTTCCGTCTCCAACTTGATTTGTTAATCAGCCAAAATGCCGTAGTTTTTGTCACCCATAAAACAAGAACTGGAGTTGCTGCACTGCCTAATTTCAGACTGGTGGTGGAGCAAATATAAATTAAATTAAAAAACCCAAAATGTGGAAGCATCTTGCAAACATATCGCTAACATGTAGGATTATTATTAATTAATCGTAAAAAGGATCTTAAACCTAGCAATAATTGCTTCAACTATTTCAGTAACTTAATTACTTTTAGCTTAACTCTGGCAAAAGCCTTATATGTAAGCAGATTACCTGCTTCTCTAGGAATAAAATGAGAGCCTCTTCTAGACATTTTTTTATATTAAGTAAAAAATTAACATTATTATTTTCCTTTTCATGTGTTAGATGGAAAATCTTGGATTTTTTTTTCCTTTCCAAATTTTTCCCAAGCAGAAAATCCAGTGATGTAGCTTTGCACTCTATTACTATCATAGTTGCTTCCAAAATCCAAGGTTGTTTAATTTTATATGTAGAGAATAAATATATGTGTTACAATTCCAGAAAGTCCAACACAAAAATCAGGATCTGTGGCTCATGGGAATTACTCTTCAAATTATAAAAGGGTTCCTGATCTTGAAAGGGATTTCATTTAGCAAGAGAAAGAAAGACAGTATTTAAGAGAATAGGCTTGGTCATAATTCAGAAATGGATTTGAATCCCAGTCGAGGTACAACCTAGCAGTGGAACTTTGGGAAAGCTCTTTAACTTATCCAACCTCAGTTTCTGCAACTATAAAGGAGGGATAATATCCAAATTTTCAGAGATGTTTGTAAGAATCAAATGGTGTATCAGTGCATAAAGTGCTTAGCATGGTGCATGGCAAATTAAAAGGACCTAAAAAACAGTATCTATTATATAACTAACTTTATATATTTGTAAATAGATAACAAGGAAAAATGAAGATGATCAATGAGAAAATATTAACAAAAATTAATGGTGAATTCATGTTCTGAGTAGCATCCTTTGCAAAGTATATACTTTATTCAGGTTTTTAGTGCAAAACAGAGCCTAAGCTATTTGTGCCTTACCAAAACTCAAGAATCAGAATGGCTGGGAATGACTTTTAACACAGAAAACACTACTTTAAATGGCATGAAAAATTTGTCCTGTCCTGCCTCTTATATAAAGGATGAAATAAAACTAAATAGTTCTAATTTTCACCCTCACCTTGATGGATCACCCTGTGTACTTCTACTATAGAGAGACAGACAGTACAGAAAGGAATCAGTACAGAACATCCTCCAGGCTCAGAAAAAGGGAATACAAGCCCGTTCTCTCTACTGATGGCATGAATGTCCTAGCACACTCTAGGAGAAGCCTCAAGAAGGCTCTGAACATGCCATGTAACCGAACTTGCGGAAGGGAAGGCTTTAGAATCAATTATGCCAAAACCCAAATCACGTTTGACTTTCTTTACATGCTGAAAAAAATACTAAAATTATTTACATAAGTTTAACATGTACAATTGTTTTCATATGGCTCATGAAATTCTTACCCACAGACTCTTAGGAAAAGATCACTCACTCTTCCATGCTTTATAGTCCTAATTCTGAGGTTTTCATTTTGTTCTTACTTACAGAAGGGTTTGTATGGATACAGAGACACTTTCTGAGAAAAAGTATTTAGTCCATACCCACTATCTATAGCATTGCAGAAATGAGCTGGTTCTTCCCCAGGAAAAAACACAAGTCTTAAATCCCTGCTTTGCCTACTTTAAATACATGCCAGAGAAAAGGCATATGAATTTCTTTTCAATCAACAATACAAAACAATATTGTATTTCCAGTTCTTGCCCGTGTTCTTAATTTTCAATGATCTGATTTAAAATGCTACTAGAAAAAAAATTTGAAACAAAAAATAAAACAAAACAAAAACAGTTGGTTGTAGGATCACAGGGGAAGCCCAAAAAAGAATTTCTAGGAATAGCTTCAGATGTCAGCTGGAAGGAGAGACTCTACTTTCTGTTTTTGCTTAATCACGGACTCCCCTCTTCACCCTCCCATCCTCATTAAAAATGCAACTGTAGGAAGTGGGCACTTTCCATACTGCTATTTTCAAGTTTCACTTGGAGAGGAAAAATCACACAGATGAAGATCTAAAGGGCAGTTTTGTATTTGTTACAGTGGCATACAAAGCCACACACTTAGACAGCTAATATATCTGTACTGTCAGTCAGCAAAGAAAATAAATGTGACAGTTTCCAATGACAAATTGTAGGTATAAAAAATCTGGTTGTGGAATGATTTCCACATCACAGAGTCAGAATAAGTTTAGAGTTAAAGCTTAGATATTATCTAATATAACCCTTTCATTTTATCAATTAGAACGATATGAAGAGGTTAAATGACTTATCTAAGGTCACAAAAACAAGGGGGTAGGAGATTCAAGACGAGCACCCTTGACTCCTGATACCTGTACTTTTCACCTTCTGAGAGCAAGTACTTGTAAACAAGGAATATACCAGTATTTCAAGAAAGAATAACAAGTATGATAAAACAGTGGGGAAAAAAAGCTAATCAACAATATCATTTATTAGTATTTTCAACAACGCTACAACAAAAAACCCTGAAATTGTACTATTACTTTAAAGGAATTTGTGATAACTGAATAAAGATATAACTTTCTTTTAGGAATTTTTTCCCCATTACTGTTTTGTATTACTTGAAATTTCAGCTTCTACTAGTGTGGGGTTAGAAAACAACAAGCATGATTGACATCAGAGATCTAATGGAGATCTTAACCTCTGTCTCAGGAGCACAATAGGGTCAAGAGATGTGGTATCCTTCTAGGAGGCTTGGTCTCTTCTGTAGCAATACCATACAAATGCTTCTTTCTGTACACACTTTGCATGCTGGCCTCAATATACTTCTTTACATTTCCCTGAGATCATCACTCAGCTAGTCAGAGCTACTTGAGGAGTAGGAGAGAAATTAGGGTGATTTTGACTGGCCTACTTTCCAATTGTGATTTGTGCCTCCTTAGTCAAAATTCTGCCTTTATCTGGGCTTGAGCGTCTTCTTTACTCTAAAGGATCTTTTCATCCCCAGAGGGATTCTGTTTCCCCTACCCCCAATCTTACTTAAACAAAATATCAAGGAACTGGGAGAGGGAAGGGGTAGAGGCCACCAAGTTTCAACCTCTCACCCACTGGAGATCTTTAGAAACCTTCCAAATACTCAAAGGCATGTATCATACACTCAAGTCTTTCCCTTTCAAGCTAACAATAACCTCAAGAAAAATTCAGAGTAAGATATACAGGGGACCATGACATTTATCCTATGATTGAAATCTCCTAATTGCATCGTTTCATATTAAAATACAGAGAATTTATCTAACTAAAATTTACTACACATAAACAATCCTCTTTTTCAAGCACTGAGAAAAGTAGCAATATCTTTTCTTACATCCAAAGAAAATACAATTTTAAAAGTAAGAGTAATTTGATGACTTAATCACTTAAAAGAGTATCCGTAAAAATCATATTATTCTTTTCTAGAATATATCACCAAATCACAAAGAGTCTATAATATTTACATTATAACATTATTTCACCATTTTCTTCAAATATCAAAACATAAAAATAGACACATAGACCAACGGAACAGAACTGAGTACCCAGAAGTAAACCCTTGCATATATGGTCAACTAGTATTTGACAAGGGGACTAAGAATACTCATTGGGGAAAGGGTTAAATAAATGGTGTTGGGAAAAGTGGATAACACATGAAGAAGAATGAAACTGAACCATATCTTACAACATATACAAAAATTAACTCAAAATGGATAAAAGACTTAAACCTAAGACCTGAAACCATAACACTCCTAGAAGAAAGCATAGGGGAAAAGCTCCTTAATGTTGGTCTTGGCAATGATTTTTCGGATATAATACCAAAGGCATAAGCAACAAAAGCAAAAATTAATAAATGGGACTATATCAAACTGAAAAGCTTGTGCACAGCAAAAGAAACTATCAACAAACTGAAAAAATCTATGAAAGGGAGAAAATATTTGCAAACCATATATTTAGTAAGGGATCAATATACAAAATACATAAAGAACTCATACAATTCGGTAACAACAACAACAACAAAATCCGATTAAATAATGGGCAGAGGACCTGAATACACATTTTTCCAAAGAAGACATACAGATGGCCAACAGGTACATGAAAAGATGCTCAAGATCACTAATCATCAGAGAAATGCAAACCAAAACCACAATGAGATATCACCTTATACGTGGCTATCATCAAAAAGGCAAGAGATAACAAGCATTGGTGAGGATGTAGAGAAAAGGGAACCCATGTGCACTGCTGGTGGGAATACAAATTGGTACAGCAACTGCAGAAAACAGTATGGAGGTTCCACAAAAAATTAAAAATAGAACCACCATCAGCAATCCCACTTCTGGAATATATCTAAAGGAAATGAAAACAAGATATCAAGGAGATATCTGCACCCCCATGTTTGTTGCAGCATTATTCCCAATAGCCAAGATAAGGAAACATCCTAAGTGTCCATTTATGAATGAATGTATAAAGAATATGGGAGATTGAGATAGATAAAATGGACTATAATTCAGCCATGAGAAAGAAGGAAATCCTGCAATTTGCAACAACATGGATGGACTTTGAAGGCATTATGCTAAGTGAAATAAGTCAGACAGAGATAGACATATACTATATGATATCACTTATATGTGAAATCTAAAAAAAACTAAACTCATAGAAACAGAGTATTAAGGTAGTTACCAGGGGATGGGGGATGGAGGAAATGAGGAGATATTGGTCAAAGGGTACAAAGTTCCAGTTAGAAGATTTAAAATTTCTGGGGATCTAATGCCAGCATTGTGATTATAGTAATAATAATGTATTACATACTTGAAAGTTGCTAAGAAAGTAAATCTTAAGTGTTCTCACCACACAAAAGTAATGGTAATTATGTGACATGATGGAGATATTAGCTAATACTGTGGTGGTAATCGTTTTGAAGTATTAAGTGTACAAACATTAAGGGTACAAATCAACATGTTGTACATCTTAAACAGTGTTATATGTCAATTATATCTCAATAAGGCTGGAAAAAAGAGACTAGTGTATATACAAGGTCTGCTTAAGATATCTCAGTAGATCACAAAATAAGCATTACGAAGTCTTCGAATGAGAAGACTGTGGGATAGTTTAGGGGAAAGTAAAACAGTGACAACACTAAAGTAGATTTAGCATACAGAGGATTCACAACAGTGTTCTTAATGGAATGAGCTATTTCCGTCCTGTTCTTTTAGGCAGTAGAGCACAGTTTTAGTCAGGGCATTGCAGTCAGACAGACCTGAGTTTATATCCTGGCTTTACTTTGTAACCTTGACCAAATTACTTAATATCTCTATGCCTTAGTTTTCTCACTATATAATAGAGATAAATAAGGGTACCTACCTTGTTGGGTGGTTAGAAGGACTAAATGAAATAATGTGCTGCAATGTCTGACCCAATAAATGCTAACTCTTGTTACTTAAGGAATGTCTAGAGTTTCAGGCAAAATATCGAAGACTTGGGCTTCCCTAGTGGCACAGTGGTTAAGAATCCGCCTGCCAATGCAGGGGACACGGGTTTGAGCCCTGGTCCGGGAAGATCCCACATGCTGTGGAGCAACTAAGCCCATGCACCACAACTACTGAGCCTGCCCTCTAGAGCCCGCATGCCACAACTACTGAAGCCCCCGTACCTAGAGCCCATGCTCTGCAACAAGAGAAGCCACCGCAATGAGAAGACAGCGCACCACAACGAAGAGTAGCCCCTGCTCGCCATAACTAGAGAGCCTGCGTGCAGCAACGAAGACCCAATGCAGCCAAAAAAAAAAATCGAAGACTCGGTGAGTGTAAACATATACTAAAGACAATATACAACCCATTCAAGCCAATCTAGATTTTATTCAAATAGGAATATAAATTATAAATTTTATTAAGTATTTATAAATTATTATTATTATTTTGCTAATCTCAAACTGTATTTCCTTAATAAATAAAATTTGGTCATTGGGCAAAATATTAGTGGAAAATATGATTGCTCTGTTAAGAGTTAGTTTAGGAGTTCTCACACAGCATTAACAGCAGTTACTCAGTTTTCTTCCCTTTACCATGTCTAGCTTAGAAACCTTAAACACGGTAGCTGCTAAATGCCTTGCCTGTGGCAGGTACTCAATATAGCAGAATGGAACTGATTTTCAGGCAGCCCACTTGAACAGTGCTGTTTGAAATTTCTTTTACAAGTGACAAAGAATTTAATTTTGCACTTTGAGACAAGACCCAACAGCATGGTGGTTAAGAACATGGGTCTTGAAGACATAGAGATCTATATGTGAATCCTGACTTTGGGCAAGTGACTCAAGGCAAGTTAATCTTTCTAAGCTTCTTTCTTTGTTTATCAAATTGGGATAATAAGGAAAGGGATGCACTTAGTACAGTGCTTGGCACATGGAAAGCATTCGTTTAACAAGTGATTTATACCAAAGTTCAGATAAAGCAGCTTGAGAAAGATCAGTGCACTTGGACTTGTGAAAGGGCTTCAAATTTTGGTGTAAAAGCCAACGCACATAGTTCTCTCTCACAAAAGGGAAAACACCTCAATATCAGCCCTAAAGACTCCATAGCAATTTACACATATTTTTAACCATATGGATCTTTTCTTCTGGTATAAACTAAACTATATTTAGCACATATAAACTTTCATGTTGAAAGTACTTTACAAGTAAGCATAAACTTTTTGAGAGGACATAAAAATTATAGAAAATAAGTACACTTATGAAAATGCATTTAAAATTTATGTAATAATTAAAATGAAAATCTATTTACTTTGTTCCTAAATTCACTGATTTTGTATTCTGCTGTAACTTAAACATGGCTGATGCACCTCTGTTCTGTGATGTGACACAGCTTCCTGAAGAAAATAAAAATTCTAAGACAAAACATTAAATTATTTGAAAATTCATATATCATATTCATATAATAGATTAATATTCATATATCAGAGCAATTTGGTATTGTGGTATTTTATTAAGGAAGGTAGATAAAAATATAGTGAGCTATGGAAATTTTTATGAAATGATCATAAATTCAAAAATAGCAATTCACCAAATGATAATTTTCAAATAATTAAAAAATATAGTTTATGAACATATTTAGAAACATACCTCAGCATTCTATGTAAAGCATGAGTAATCATAATTTTCAAAATAATCATATTTTTTACCTTAATTTTTCTTCACTGGTAGGAAATTAAAATGATGACAAGAAAAATTTATTATATCATAATAGATTCTTTTATCTTTTGAATAAAATTAGGAATCTTCAAATCCTCTTTTATTATATATATTCTTGTAGGAACAACATTAGGGGAACTTTAAAAATCAGCTGTAGTTAATGCTATGCTTCCATAACCAATTATAATATAGAATTTTATAATTAGTATTTCATAATAGGGCCATATTGGCATTGGCTGACTAAAATATTACAATTTTAAACTTCCAATTTTCATTAATAAAAATTTCAACAAGTGTTCAACAATTCTTTTTACTTAATAATGCTTCAGCTCTGGGGCTTCCCTGGTGGCGCAGTGGTTGAGAATCTGCCTGCCAATGCAGGGAACACGGGTTCAAGCCCTGGTCTGGGAGGATCCCACATGCCGCGGGGCAACTGGGCCTGTGAGCCACAACTACTGAACCTGCGCAGCTGGAGCCCGTGCTCTGCAACGAGAGAGGCCACGATACTGAGAGGCCCGCGCACCGCGATGAAGAGTGGCCCTCGCTTGCCATAACTAGAGAAAGCCCTTGCACAGAAACGAAGACCCAACACAGCAAAAATAAATAAATTAATTAAAAATAATAATAATAATTTAAATGACAGGAAAGAACACACTTCTATTACTCTACTTACAGAAAAACAAATGCATAAGAGAAATGTGTAGTGGAGAATTTCAGAACATTTATTTTCTGATTTATTTTCAAATTTGTAATTAAGTTTAACCAAATAGAAAAGTTAGAAAATTAAAGATATCAATACTGGAGAGGGTGTGGAGAAAAGAGAACCCTCTTGCACTGTTGGTGGGAATGTAGACTGATACAGCCACCATGGAGAACAGCATGGAGGTTCCTTAAAAAAACTAAAAATAGAACGACCATATGACCCAGCAGTCTCCCTACTGGGCATATACCCTGAGAAAACCATAATTCAAAAAGACACATGCACCCCAATGTTCATTGCAGCACTATTTACAATAGCCAGGTCATGGAAGCAACCTAAATGTCCATCGACAGATGAATGGATAAAGAAGATGTGGTACATATATACAATGGAATATTACTCAGCCATAAAAAGGAACAAAACTGGGTCATTTGTAGAGATGTGGATGGATCTAGAGACTGTCATACAGAGTGAAGTAAGTCAGAAAGAGAAAAACAAATATCATATATTAACACATATATGTGGAACCTAGAAAAATGGTACAGATGACCTGGTTTGCAGGGCAGAAACAGAGACACAGATGTAGAGAACAAACGTATGGACACCAAGGTGGGGAAGTGGCGGGGGGTGGGGGGACGGTGGTGGTGGTGGTGGTGGGATGAATTGGGAGACTGGGATTGACATGTATACACTAATATGTATAAAATAGATAACTAATAAGAAACTGCTGTATAAAAATAAACAAATAAAATTCAAAAATTCAAAAAAAAAGAAAAAGAAAATTAAAGATATCAAAAGGTTTAAGTTAAACCAAACAGAAATTTAAAAAATCACTAACCCAAAGCATGCACTGCTCCTCTATGCCTGCTGGAGCTCTTGCTTGTTTTAATCACACGGACAGCACTTTCTTTGAACTGCAGCTCACAAAAATTTTCAAGAAATTTTGCCATTTCTTCTGTAACAGTATCCAGGTAAGTTTCTTTAATGAATTTCACTGTTGAGGATGGAGCTAAAATTTCACGTAGTGTGTTAAAATCCTCTTTTATCATTGAGTATAACTTAAGCATTGTACCTTGGTATCCATTAGCCATTATGTCTAAATTTGCTTCTTTGCTGTAAGAAGGAAAGCAGTTCTGCAGAAGTTTAGTCAACAGTTTATTCTGTATGTTTTGGTACTTGATTGTAACTTCTGATTCTGGATACAGAAATAAGAGTTGTTGTATGCATTGATTTTTCAACAAAATTTTTTGCTGTGAATTGTTTATTTCATTGTGGGTTTGTAATTTGCTCACTAAGAAGCGTCGAAGATGTAGTCTTATATCATCCCATATAGACTTTACATCCATAGAGGAATGATCTTCAACAGAATGAAGAGAAGTACTAGAGAGGAAATGGAAAGATGTTCCACTTAGAGTGGATGGGAAGGAAACACTGCTGTGGCAGGAGAGGTCCCAAAGTAAATCCAATACGATTTCTTCTTGATTTTGTTCATTCTTCAACAAATCTTGCTAATAAAAGTAAATTATAATGTTAGAAATGTGATTAACTATAAGAGTAGCAGGAAAAAATGATTTCTACAATCATACAGAATTTCATAATCATTCATTTCAATTTAGAATCAATACTATGATGTTTTCAAAAAAAACTTCTTTTTGCATTTGAAAGTTAATCTATTCAGACATTTTAGAATATTATCTTTATGGTCTGTTAAATTTTGTAAAGCCCAGGTGATGAACTAATTTTTCAATTAGATTTCTCGACACATAGTTTTTAGCCCTCATTGTTATGCATTCCTGATATAACCTGAGCTGTTTGGAAGCTTTAGCTTAAAAATTCTAAATAAAAATCTATAGTAAAATATCGACTGAAATGTACTCCTAAGATGAAATAAATTTAAGATCATGCCCCTAATTAATACCTAGTAGATAATTTTCATGCCTGAATGAGTATACTTATTATTATACATCTCCAAATGAACATAGAGAACAGAGACCTTTAAACATAGTATGTGCCTAGGGGTTACTAATAACTGCCATCCTGAGAAATAAAAGTTAATACATTTAAAGACTTTAACTTTCATTTAAATTCCTTTTTGAGAGTCTTGTTAAGAAAGATTTTACTTTGGAAAGTAATCTGAGAATATTTCAGTCTCTCCAAAGAAATAACTAACTCAAAATGGGAAAAAATACTCTCAGAATTGTTCCTCAAACCGTAAGAAATTTTTTTTTAATATTTTCTGTGTTAACTGACAGAAACAATAGTAGGTGTAATTAGGTATAGAAAAGGGACAAAAATTTACTTTGTTTTTGGACTTTGAATTACATGCACAAATTCTCCTTACATGCTGACTCTCCTAATTATGTCTATTCAGGTAGTACTGAAATTAGTTTATATTCTCTAAGTAGCAACAAGCTGATTATTTAAAAAACAAAACAAAACAAAACAAAACAACAACAATGGAAGCAAGGTTCAAGCTGTATAAAATCAGGCCAGCTTGGAAATTACCAATTGACAAAGGTATTATGTGTGACTCAGAAAAATGAACAACTCCTAGACAAATTCCAGGGCTCTCTCTCAGTCATTCTAAGCATTGTAATCTCTAATTTAATGTTCTGTCTGTAATAAATAATAATACCTAATATCTATGTAGTAGTTTATTATATAAAAAGCACTTTTTGATACAGTCTCTGACTTCTTCATAATGAAAACTCTGTGACATAGATACTTAAAACCCTAATTTACAGATAAGGACACTAAAGTGCAGTGTGTTTAAGTTACTTTCCAAATGTCACACATAATAAAGCACAGAACCAAGAATGGATGCCTGGTTTCATTCTCCTCATCCACGTTCTTTCTACTACACTCTAGAGAATCAAAAAGTGAATTGACTTTTCTGAAGCTCCACTTTCTCTCTTCCTTTTTATTTAGTTCTTTTGATACTTCTGGAAAATAAATGTGCTTAGACAGAGTCCAGAACACCAGCACTATGGTAAATTCTATAGAGCAAACTGGTCATATTAGTGCCTCAGACTTGGGTTTCTTTAAATCAGTCAATAACTGTAAATATTTGATCAAGCAAACATTTAAAGAATGATAGATTTAAAACATGTGAACATGTGTTAAGTATGATTGCTTAAATTTTGAAAATGACTTCATACAACTGCCATAATGAGAACCTCTGTTTCTTATTTTGTTAGATAATTAATAAATAAAAACTTTCTATGGAAAAAAATAGATGTATGAAAAAAGTTCTGTCAAGATTGACACTTTCAGCATGTAAAAACTTGACAAGGTCATTTTAATCTGGATCTGTTTTAATAATGTGGTTCTTTTCTCAAAATAACATGATCAATTATGTTAAAACAGCTAGGTCTGGAAGACGCCTATCAGTCTAATGAATTTGAGCAAAACTAAGGCGGCCTTTGCCCTGAAGTGAATAGAGAATGACTTATGTGTGACAGATTAAAAGATAATTAAAAGCTTTTGCTTTTAATTAAATGAGAAAGCATTATTATATCAATGTTAATGAAATTCATTACACATGGCTCTTAATAGAAATTAAAGGAATAACTATATCCATATTTATTCTTCAAGGCTCCACCTTCAAGAGATAATGGGTGAGAGGATTTTCTTAAAAGAATAAGCCTTCAGGGCACATAATCTTCCTTTCTCTTCCTTTTATTACTTTGTAAACATTAAAGAGACACCTGCAATAATAACAATAGCCAAAAAATTTTTCATCTGATTCTGTCATCCTAAGCCATCTACAACCTCAAGATATTTTCCACATCTGCCTTAGTCAATGTTTGATGTTTACACAAAAACAGTGCCTTTTTTCCCTAAATTAAATTAAAACCGTAGCTACAGAAATCCTGTTTTCTAACATTTGTGCTGTTTCTCTAGTTTTTGGAAGCTAGCTACCCTTGTAGATACAGGTGTAATAACATAAATATTTCTTATTGAAGGCTACAAAAACCTCTCTAACATAGAGGGTGGTCAGTATCCAAGAATGACGAATGTAATAATTCTCCATCAATTAACAGTGTCCTATAAATTGCTGCCTTGATTGAAAAGAACTGGATATGCCTGCAGGTTGGGGATGAAGGGAATAATGGACAAGGCTACTTAATAGATACAACTGATGATGATCTTATTGTGCTTAGTAATGAGCGCAAGAAAATGAGTAGTTGTGAAGGGACACAAAATGTAATAGATACCAACTTTTCTGATAGACAATCGTGGTACATTTCAGTACATTTTGTGGTGTTGATATGGTATACATCACACCACAAATCCCTCAGGAATTATAATGTTTAATGCCCATTTATGTAAAACCTCATTTTATTATAAAAATCATAGTGAAAAATAAAAACACATAGCTCACTGGATTCCACTAAGGATATAGAAACAAAACACGAACCCTAATCCCTAGATATGGTGGGCTAATATGGTCAATGGAATAAATATTTACGTACAGAAATTGAATGAAATGTATTCCATGTTCACCCACCCCACTCCACTGTTAAAACAAAGATTCTATTTTTTTTTTTACCAGTGTTCTGAGAAATTTTATCATATCTCCATGGGGAATGGATGGTGACTTGGATGAATTATAATTATAATTATTTAGCCATTCAAAACAATCAGTTGTTGTTTGTAGCTGCACATCTGGACATTGTTTGTTAACTTCAGACTGTATTTCTTTAATGCAGTGTTCTATGCTATAAAAAAGAAAAGAAAAATTATTTTGGTGGGAAGTAGGTAATGGTTCTGTCTCATAATATCACAGATCCTGAAATGTTTATATGCAGTACCTGGTGGCATACAATTTACAAAATTATAAAACATTCATATATGAAAATAGTAACAAAGAAACTATATATTTTCATTCATAATTGAAAACTGAAAGCTCAAATTTTCTGGCCATTTCAATTCAAATGCAATAGAGGAAACATCTAGCTACTCAAAGATGAATTGGAAGTTCTTTTGTGTTAAATCAAAAATCAAGTATAGATGCAATGAAATAATGATCCTCTTGATAAGCAAGCAGTGGACGGAAGACAGAGATAAAATATTCTTGATGACAGAAATCAGAAACATACACTATATACTAATACGTGAATGACTACATAAATTATGGAAAACCTCAAGCAGTGCAATATTAAGAAATCACAAAAGGTACAAAAAACTTATAAATTTAAAAGTTGTAAAAGATACATGCTATATATACACTGTTACTACAGCTAAGTATCTTTTCCTGCCATCAAACTCTACTCCAAAAAAAAAAACCCCAAAACATGCTAAAGATGGCATGTTAAAAAAAAAGACTGGAAGGAAATGAAACAAAAGGTTAATAGCAATTATCCCTGGGTGATGAAATTTGGTGTTTTTAATTTTACTTTTCTATATTTTCTAAATTTTTTGAAGGCGTAAGATGAAATTCTTCATTTACAAATAAATAAATAAACAGAGAAAACATGCCCAACTGCATCCTCCAATATATATATGTTTAAAAAATTCCGTTAAAAGTATCCTTAGCTCTGAAACTAAAAAGATGCACTATTTTATTTTAATTTTCATTTAAAAATCTGTGCATTAATTATCATAAATCTTTGTGGAGTAAACTGGTGACCTTAAGCATAATGTCATCTGTGGAGCCACATGGATATGACATATTACTACCACCTGATGGCAGCATATCTAAACTGCAAGAAAGCTTATAAACAGGAAAATTATTTTGAAGCTGAATCTCTTCACCCCAAACTGACAAGTTATGCATTTGCCTCTTAATAGTATTAAGAAACATCTGTTACTAAAAAGGTTACTACTGTTTTGAAAATATCATTGCTATTAATTATCGATTCCATGTGATAGAAACACGGAGGCTTTGGAAACCAAGCTCTGATGATTAAAATTGATGTCATATGAAATTCTCTTCTTCGAAATTCATATAAGGTATTGGTTGCATATAAAACATACACTGTAAAACTTTAAGGAAAAATTTTCAGGAGACTTCTGAGCATGAGCGAATTCAAACTAAATTACCATGAAACAAATACATTCTGAGAATCAAAGAGACTTTTCATGAAAACAAAGAACTTGCAAGAAAAACAATACCTCCTTAGGCCACAGGCCACTCAGTTTCCTGATGAGACAGTCTTACTCAGGAATACCAGTTCTAAGTCTGACACAAGATTGGCATATATTTTCTTAATTTACGTAAGCACTTCTATGGACTGAGAAACACGATGCCCAAAGCACATACCTTGACTCTAGGGACTGGTTATCAAAGGTTCTTATTATAGCATCCTCCTGTCTCACTCAGTCAAACCTAATAGATTACAGCAATGTGAATTGGAAAGGCTCAGCCGTTAGTCTACCTAAATCTATTTCAATCAAGACTCAGCTTTTAGGCTAATCTCTAACATGTGAATCTGGGTAGAGGCCAATAACTACAACTTATAAATAGAGTAAAGCCTTGAGAGAGCAAGATATTCTAGTAATTGGTCCAAACACTGATAAAGGGATTGAGCAGTTGCATTTCAGAGGACCTCCCTCATTGATACAAACTAAGACAGTTGAAATGGCTTTTAAAATCATTTTGTCACAAGTTTTAAAATGACAGAATTCACCTGTACCTGATTTTGTTTTTATGTGGCTAAATATCTGGTCATTCTGCCATTCACCACTGTCTATACATCTTACTTTAAAAGTCTGAAGTCTAGAGATTTATCCCCTGATTATATTCAAAATGAATATTTTCAAAATTTAAGATGAATATCAGTTTGGCAATTTATCTTCTTTAACTGAAGTCAAAATTAATTTAAAAAACAATTTTCAACATCTAAATGGTAACATTATTTTCACATATGTGTAGTAACACTGCTGATGGAGATGGTGATCTTGGGTGGGAGGAGGTCTATATATATCCTCAGACTTAAATGATGCAAGATCTTGATCTAGCTTTTCAGAAATAACATGATACTTCTCTTTATTCTGGTTTAAGTGTTTTTTGTTTTACTGTAAGTTGCTTCTAATTTTCTTTAGAAACAAGGTCAGTCATGAAAACATAACCAAGGTAACTCGGCAAATAGAAATCCAGTTAGCACATTTATTAACCAAAAATGGCAAAAGTCTAATGTAGATGTAGAATCTCTGCCCTAAACAGTTTAAATCCCCAAATTTACACCATTAGTTGGCTTAGCAAGGACTTTCTAAAAGCATATTCTTAACTTTATTTGTAATATTAAAACCATTGAAAATAGCCTAAATGTCCATCAATAGGAGAATAGTTATATTCATTCAGTGAAATAGTCATGAAAATAAACTAGAAATACAGTTATCAACATAGATGAATCTAAAAAATGTAATGTTGAGAGGGAAAAAGGTATAAATGAATACAAACCATACAGTAGTTTGAAAACATAACATATGATCCTACATGTTGTTCAGGATTATAAAAATATGTAGTAAAAGTGTAAAGAAATGTGCTGGAAAAGGAGTACAATCTATAAAAATGCTGAATCACTGTGATGTAAACCTGAAACTAATACAGTATTTTATTTTATTTTAATTTTTTAATTTAATTTTATTTATTTTTTTATACTGCAGGTTCTTATTAGTCATCAATTTTATACACATCAGTGTATACATGTCAATCCCAATCGCCCAATTCAGCACACCACCATCCCCACCCCTCCCGCGGATTTCCCCCCTCGGTGTCCATACGTCTGTTCTCTACATCTGTGTCTCAACTTCTACCCTGCAAAACAATTCATCTGTACAATTTTTCTAGGTTCCACATACATGTGTTAATATACGATATTTGTTTTTCTCTTTCTGACTTACTTCACTCTGTATGACAGTCTCTAGATCCATCCACGTCTCTACAAATGACACATTTTTGTTCCTTTTTATGGCTGAGTAATATTCCATTGTATATATGTAGCACATCTTTATCCATTCATCTGTCAATGGGCATTTAGGTTGCTTCCATGTCCTGGCTACTGTAAATAGTGCTGCAATGAACATTGGGGTGCATGTGTCTTTTTGAATTATGGTTTTCTCTGGGTATATGCCCTGTAGTGGGATTGCTGGATCATATGGTAATTCTATTTTTAGTTTTTTAAGTGACCTCCATACTGTTCTCCATAGTGGCTGTATCAATTTACATTCCCACCAACAGTACAAGAGGGTTCCCTTTTCTCCACACCCTCTCCAGCATTTGTTATTTGTAGATTTTCTGATGATGCCCATTCTAACTGGTGTGATACCTCATTGTAGTTTTGATTTGCATTTCTCTAATAAATAGTGATGTTGAGCAGCTTTTCATGTGCTTCTTGGCCATCTGTATGTCTTCTTTGGAGAAATGTGTATTTAGGTCTTTGGTCCATTTTTGGATTGGATTGTATGTTTCTTTAATATTAAGCTGCATGAGCTGTTTATATATTTTGGAGATTAATCCTTTGTCCGTTGATTCGTTTGCAAATATTTTCTCCCATTCTGAGGGTTGTCTTTTTGTCTTGTTTACGGTTTCCTTTGCTGTGCAAAAGCTTTGAAGTTTCATTAGGTACCATTTGTTTATTTTTGTTTTTATTTCCATTAAACGAGAAGGTGGATCAAAAAAGATCTTGCTGTGATTTATGTCAAAGACTGTTCTTCCTATGCTTTCCTCTAAGAGTTTTATAGTGTCCGGTCTTACATTTAGCTCTTTAATCCATTTTGAGTTTATTTTTGTGTATGGTGTTAGGGAGTGTTTTCATTTCATTCTTTTACATGTAGCTGTCCAGTTTTCCCAGCACCACTTATTGAAGAGACTGTCTTTTCTCCATTGTATATCCTTACCTCCTTTCTCATAGATTAGTTGACCATACGTGCGTGGGTTTATCTCTGGGCTTTCTATCTTGTTCCATTGATCTATGTTTCTGTTTTTGTGCCAGTACCATATTGTCTTGATTACTGTAGCTTTGAAGTATAGTCTGATGTCAGGGAGTCTGATTCCTCCAGTTCCATTTATTCCCCTCAAGACTGCTTTGGGTATTCAGGGTCTTCTTTGTCTCCATACAAATTTTAAGACTTTTTGTTCTAGTTCTGAAAAAAATGCCAGTGGTAATTTGATAGGGATTGCATTGAATCTGTAGATTGCTTTGGGTAGTAGAGTCATTTTCACAATATTGATTCTTCCAATCCAAGAACATGGTATATCTCTCCATCTCTTTGTATCATCTTTAATTTCTTTCATCAGGGTCTTATAGTTTTCTGCATACAGATCTTTTGTCTCCCTAAGTAGGTTTATTCCTAGGTATTTTATTCTTTTTCTTGCAATGGTAAATGGGAGTGTTTCCTTAATTCCTCTTTCAGATTTTTCATCATTAGTATATAGGAATGCAAGAGATTTCTGTGCATTATTCTGTATCCTGCAACTTTACCAAATTCATTGATTAGCTCTAGTCATTTTCTGGTCGCATTTTTAGGATTCTCTATGTATAGTATCATGTCATCTGCAAACAGTGACAGTTTTACTTCTTCTTTTCCAATTTGTATTCCTTTTATTTCTTTTTCTTCTCTGATTGCCGTGGCTAGGACTTCCAAAACTATGTTGAATAACAGTGCTGAGAATGGACATCCTTGTCTTTTTCCTGATCTTAGAGGAAATGCTTTCAATTTTTCACCATTGAGAATGATGTTTCCTGTGGGTTTGTTGTATATGGCCTTTATTAGGTTGAGGTAGGTTCCCTCTATGCCCACTTTCTGGGGAGTTTTTATCATAAATGGGTGTTGAATTTTGTCAAAAGCTTGTTCTGCATCTATTGAGATGATCATATGGTTTTTATTCTTCAATTTGTTAACATGGTGTATCACACTGGTTGATTTGCGTATGCTGAAGAATCCTTGCATCCTGGGATAAAACCCACCTGATCATGGTGTATGATCCTTTTAATGTGTTGTTGGATTCTGTTTGCTAGTATTTTGTTGAGGATTTTTGCATCTATATTCATCAGTGATATTGGTCTGGAATTTTCTTTTTTTGTAGTATCTTTGTCTGGTTTTGGTATCGGGGTGATGGTGGCCTCATAGAATGAGTTTGGGAGTGTTCCTTCCTCTGCAATTTTTTGGAAGAGTTTGAGAAAGATGGGTGTTAGCTATTCTCTAAATGTTTGATAGAATTCACCTGTGAAGCCATCTGGTCCTGGACTTTTGTTTGTTGGAAGATTTTTAATCACAGTCTCAATTTCAGTGCTTGTGATTGGTCTGTTCATATTTTCTATTTCTTCCTGGTTCAGTCTTGGAAGGTTATACCTTTCTAAGAATGTGTCCATTTCTTCCAGGTTGTCCATTTTATTGGCATAGAGTTGCTTGTAGTAGTCTCTTAGGATGCTTTGTATTTCTGCAGTGTCTGTTGTTAACTTCTCCTTTTTCATTTCTAATTTTATTGATTTGAGTCCTCTCCCTCTTTTTCTTGATGAGTCTGGCTAATGTTTTATCAATTTTGTTTATCTTCTCAAAGAACCAGCTTTTAGTTTTATTGATCTTTGCTATTGTTTTCTTTGTTTCTATTTCATTTATTTCTGCTCTGATCTTTATGATTTCTTTCCTTCTGCTAACTTTTGTTTGTTCTTCTTTCTCTAGTTCCTTTAGGTGTAAGGTTAGATTATTTATTTGAGATTTTTCTTGTTTCTTGAGGTAGGCTTGTATAACTATAAGATTCCTTCTTATAACTGCTTTTGCTGCATCCCATAGGTTTTGGATCGCCGTGTTTTCATTGTCATTTGTCTCTAGGTATTTTCTGATTTCCTCTTTGATTTCTTCAGTGATCTCTTGGTTATTTAGTAACATAAAATTTAGCCTCCATGTGTTTGTGATTTTTATGGTTTTTTTCCCCTGTAATTCATTTCTAATCTAATAGCGTTGTGGTCAGAAAAGATGCTTGATATGATTTCAATTTTCTTAACTTTACTGAGGCTTGATTTGTGACCCAAGATGTGATCTATTCTGGAGAATGTTCTGTGTGCACTTGAGAAGAAAGTGTAATCTGCTTTTTTTGGATGGAATGTCTTATAATTATCAATTAAATCTATCTGGTCTATTGTGTCATTTAAAGCTTGTGTTTCCTTATTTATTTTCATTTTGCATGATCTGTCCATTGGTGTAAGTGAGGTGTTAAAGTCCCCCACTATTATTGTGTTACTGTCGATTTCCTCTTTTATAGCTGTTAGCAGTTGCCTTATGTATTGAAGTGCTCCTATGTTGGGTGCATATATATTTATAATTGTTCTATCTTCTTTTTGGATTGATCCCTTGATCATTATGTAGTGTCTTTCCTTGTCTTTTGTAACATTCTTTACTTTAAAGTCTATTTTATCTGATATGAGTATTGCTACTTCAGCTTTCTTTTGATTTCCATTTGCATGGAATATCTTTTTCCATCCCGTCACTTTCAGTCTGTATGTGTCCCTAGGTCTGAAGTGGCTCTCTTGTAGACAGCATATATATGGGTCTTGTTTTTGTATCCATTCAGCCAGTCTATGTCTTTTGGTTGGAGCATTTAATCCATTCACGTTTAAGGTAATTATCGATATGTATGTTCCTATGACCATTTTCTTAATTGTTTGGGGTTTGTGTTTGTAGGTCCTTTTCTTCTCTTGTGTTTCCCACTTAGAGAAGTTCCTTTAGCATTTGCTGCAGAGCTGGTTTGGTGGTGCTGAATTCTCTTAGCTTTTGCCTGTCTGTAAAGCTTTTGATTTCTCCATCGAATGTGAATGAGATCCTTGCTGGGTAGAGTAATCTTGGTTGTAGAGTAATCTAGGTTCTTCACTTTCATCACTTTAAGTATATCATGCCACTCCCTTCTGGCTTGTAGAGTTTCTGCTAAGAAATCAGCTGTTAACCTTATGGGAGTTCCCTTGTATGTTATTTGTCATTTTTCCCTTGCTGCTTTCAATAATTTTTCTTTGTCTTTAATTTTTGCCAATTTGATTACTATGTGTCTCGGTGTGTTTCTCCTTGGGTTTATCCTGTATGGGAATCGCTGCGCTTCCTGGACTTGGGTGGCTATTTCCTTTCCCACATTAGGGAAGTTTTCAACTATAATCTCTTCAAATATTTTCTCTTGTCCTTACTCTCTCTCTTCTCCTTCTGGGACCCCTATAATGTGAATGTTTTTGCATTTAATGTCATCCCAGAGGTCTCTTAGGCTATCTTCATTTCTTTTCATTCTTTTTTCTTTAGTCTGTTCTGCAGCAGTGAATTCCATCATTCTGTCTTCCAGGTTACTTATCCGTTCTTCTCCCTCAGTTATTCTGCTATTGATTCCTTCTAGTGTAGTTTTCATTTCAGTTATTGTATTGTTTATCCCTGTTTGTTTGTTCTTTAATTCTTCTAGGTCTTTGTTAAACATGTCTTGCATCTTCTTGATCTTTGCCTCCATTCTTTTTCCAAGGAACTGGATCATCTTCACTATCATTATTCTGAATTCTTTTTCTGGAAGGTTGCCTATCTCCACTTCATTTAGTTGTTTTTCTGGGGTTTTATCTTGTTCCTTCATCTGGTACATAGCCCTCTGCCTTTTCATCTTGTGTATCTTTCTGTGAATGTGGTTTTTGTTCCACAGGCTGCAGGATTGTAGTTCTTCTTTCTTCTGCTGTCTGCCCTGTGGTGGATAAGGCTATCTAAGAGGCTTGCGTAAGTTTCCTGATGGGAGGGACTGGTGATGGGTAGAGCTGGCTGTTGCTCTGGTGGGGAGAGCTCAGTAAAACTTTAATCCACTTGACTGTTAATGGGTGATGCTGGGTTCCCTCCCTGTTGGTTGTTTGGCCTGAGGCAACCCAACACTGAAGCCTACCTTGGCTCTTTGGTGGGGCTAATGACAGACTCTGGGAGGGCTCATGCTAAGGAGTACTTCCCAGAACTTCTGCTGCCAGTGTCCTTGTCCCCATGGTGAACCACAGCCACCCCCCGCCTCTGCAGGAGGCCCTCCAATGCTAGCAGGTAGGTCTGTTTCAGTCTCCCCTGGGGTCACTGCTCCTTCCCCTGGGTCCCGATGCGCACACTACTTTGTGTGTGCCCTCCAAGAGTGGAGTTTCTGTTTCCCCCAATCCTGCTGAAGTCCTGCAATCAAATCCCACTAGCCTTCAATGTCTGATTCTCTAGGA
Source organism: Mesoplodon densirostris (assembly GCF_025265405.1). Classification (NCBI taxonomy): domain Eukaryota; kingdom Metazoa; phylum Chordata; class Mammalia; order Artiodactyla; family Ziphiidae; genus Mesoplodon; species Mesoplodon densirostris. The sequence continues at coordinate 77,763,823 of NC_082663.1, forward strand.
ATTCCTCCTCCCGTTGCCAGACCCCCAGGTTGGGAAGCCTGATGTGGCGCTCAGAACCTTCACTCCAGTGGGTGGACTTCTGTGGTATAAGTGTTCTCCAGTCCGTGAGTCGCCCACCCAGCAGTTATGGGATTTGATTTTACTGTGATTGCGCCCCTCCTACCATCTCATTGTGGCTTCTCCTTTGTCTTTGGATGTGGGGTATCTTTTTTGGTGAGTTCCAGTGTCTTCCTCTCGATGATTGTCCAGCAGCTAGTTGTGATTCTGGTGTTGTCACAAGAGGGAGTGAGAGCACGTCGTTCTACTCTGCCATCTTTGTTCCTCTACTCTAATGCAGTATTTTAAATCAACTGTACTTTAATAATAAATACGTACTTACATACATACATTTGAAAAAAAAAAAGAAATGTGCTGGAATGAGCAACATCACCAAATGCTGGGTGGGGATGGAAGTGGGATGAGACTGGGGAGATGCACATAGTGAGTTTCAGCACTAGTGGTAATGTTTTATTCCTTAAATTGGATGGTGGGCACATGAATGTTTATCATAGTACTCTTTATGCCTTTTCATATGTCTCAACACTTCTTAATAAATTTGAACCCCAACGTGCTTTAATTATAATGACTGAATTATCCAAGTTAATGGTGTGTGCAAGTGGATGCATTACCAAGAGGCTGTGTGTAAATCAATTTATAAACCATTTTTAGGATGCAACATGCAGTATGCTTTTTAAAAGGATATCTGTGGTAATTTTCTCATTCAACATTCAATCCTAGGTTCTTTGAGTGTGAAAATTACTTATTGAATGAAGGCATATTTGATAAACATTAACTGAATACTGAATATGTAGTAGGCACTGTGATATATGCTAAGGGCCTAAACATGAATAAGACATGGTCCCATCCCTAAAGGAATTCTTTCTAGTGAGAGAGATAAGCCTGTAAATGGATAACTACATTACAGTAAGACTTGATAAGAGATGTGTGTATCATGTGCTAAGTGACTACAATAGAGTACATCAGGAGGGAGCCACTCAATGTGCCTCTGGGAGGTGTAGAAAAGGCTTCTCCCTGTAGAAAAGGAGACTATATGCAAGGATATTGATGCTTTAAGAAAATTAATGAAATCATTGTGCTTAGAAGTCCCTGATACCTGACCCCTGAGAATTCACTTTTGATCATCTGATCTCACTGCCATGTCACTTTAAAATGATCAACGTATTTACCTGGTTGATAAAAAATATGAATTTATTTTTTTGGTCACAACTACATTTATGCATATATGTATGTGTGTATGTATATATGCACTATCTTACTCCAAAAGGACAGAGATGTCCTATAACTAAACAGACAGCACTAAACAACAACAGCACAAGAGATGATTAATATTGGGCTGGTGTAGTTGAGGACAGGAAGAGGAACTGAGAAAAAGAGAATAATTATGAAATAAAATCTTGGCACTTAAGCTGACTGTAAAAACTCTGTCAAGATAGAAAACACATAGTCTTTATTATTCAGTCACAGAAAAGTTCAAAGAGAAAAAAATGTATGTTCTACCAGTAAAAATTATTAGAACTTCTTTCATGTAAATGTTGTAGAGAACATATAGGTTTGCTTTCATAGAAGGTTAGATTTTTTATTCTTATTTTTTTAAGATCAAGGTAGAGGTGTCAAAAATGGCAGAGATTAAAGACTATTTCTACAGTATGGGAAATGTAAACATTAAAAAATTTTTTTTAAGTTTTTACATTTTTGGTGCTCTTGTTTATACTTTTCATCAACATAAATTCAGTCTAAGGAAAAGGCTTTTTCAATTCTATCATATGTTTAAAAACACCAAGAAATAGTTGTGAGGTAAATAAGAGTTTTTCTGTTTTTAGATAAGTCTAGCTCATCTAAAGAGATTATTAAAATTCCTTGGAATTAACAGTCATTATTAGGGAAGAGGGCTGATGTATAAAAACTAGTATGTAATTAAAATGTAAGTCAGCCATGAAATAAAAACTTATTTTCCTGAGATAAAGATATTTCTAGATAATATTTTTTAAAAGGCTGAGAAAAGGATTTATAAAACAACTACTTTAATGAAAGTGTAGTAAGAAATTAGATATTTTTGCTGAACTATTTTCAATTTCAGAGACGTTTTGGCTATTTCAAAAAGTTTTAACTACACTTTCAGGAAAAAACATCCTTGTCCCCAAATCCTGTTAACAACACTCTCATTAAGTCTTTCTCAAATGAATCTTCCCCTTTCCATTCCTACTGTAAAAGACAGGGCTCAGGATCTTATCATCTCTCTACAGAAATAGCTTCCCAAGATTCCCATCTATTGTCAACCTTCCTTTTGTTCGGAGTGATTCTCTGAGGAAGACAGTATGAAAGGAAAGCTTAGAGTTAGGACCCTCCATTATTTGTTGCTTTATATCACCAATCCTTACCACAAACGTTTACAGAGGCTCTAGAATGGTCCAGATTGCTTCAGGAAAGTTTAGACCCTGCGTAGGGCTGTGCCAGTCTTAAAAATCTGAAGCGCTCCCCAAATAGTCAACTAATTGTGAAATACTCCCCAACTTCCAGTCAATGACGGGTAGTCCTGGCAGTACTGTAGTGAGCCTGGCATCATATCCCAAGGCACAGTTTTCATTCTTAAATTTACATCTGACTTCGGATCCCTTTCCCTAGACTATAGTGATGATGGGAGCTCCATGGAAGTGGCACAGGGCTGTGTTAACAACATAAAGAACATTTCCCCGAAATGTTCTATAGGGGTATTAGGACATGGCAGTTTAATACCCATGACAAGCAAGAGTAAGTTAATGTGCTTTCTTTTTTATCTATGGAGGCTTGCCTAGCTTCCATATTCAGCACAGTTACTAAAGTCAGAATGTGGCTTATCCCAGTGAAACCACACAAGTTGAAATCAGGAGAAATGCAGGGAATCTGCATCAGCATTTACTCTGTGATGATTCCCTTGATTCTCTTCCTGAGAAAGAGATAGAAAAAGGGAGAGGGAGAACATACATAATAATGAAAATCAGAAGAGATCTGGGAACACATCTGATTTACATCTTTATCTCCATTGCCCTGATAAATTCAGTCACTAAGCCAGACAACAGATTTGACTGCAAGTTACAAACTGAGGGTTTTAATAGTACATATGGTCACATTGTGAGGAGGCAGGACATACAGCATACAGTTTCAAATACTGCCGATAGGAGAGAAGGCAGCTGCAGCACTTCTGTGGAACAATTTTATAACAGCTAATTGTACAACTTCTAAGAAACCATCACATAAACTTTCCTAAGGAAGGAAGGACACACATATGCATGTGTGTGTGCAGTAATAGCAGAAAGACTGCAAATAACGTAGATGCTCATCAAGAGGGAATTGGCTTGTTCTATGGAGAGATTTTAAAAATACATTAAGTTAAAAAAATCTAATTGCAGCATATACACAAATTCCCATTTGTGTAAAAAGGGGAATATATTCTTGGGTGCACACATCTATATGTAGAGAACATTTCTGGATAGTTATACAGTAATTCACTAATATAGGGTACCTCTGAAGACCAAGACTAGGAGAGTCAGAAGAGTAAGAAAACTTCCTTATCTCTGCCCTTCCATACTCAACGTTTCCTTATATCTGCCTTTCTCTACCGTCTGAAATTTTTCCTGAGTATGTATTACTTTTATAATGTAAAATACTTAATGGAAAAGAAAACTATCACATTCTACTCATCTAACTTCATACTAGCTGAAGCTAAAGCAAACACAATAGATGTCTAACAAACACACTTATTGATCATCCTCTAGCCTACTTTCTGCCAGGGCTGTTTTAGGTAATGAGAATATAATGAAGAACAGGTGGTCTTTAAAGCAGAAATAAAGGAAATAAGAATACCATTTTGCAGGCCCCCAACTCAGCTCCATCCCAAGTTCCATAAAAAGGTATTCTTAGTCATGATTCTAGAATAAAGATTGTGATTAGCAAATGCTGTGGTGTTAGTGACCCTTTTAAGACAAGGTGTTGACTCTGTTAAATCCTTGACAAGACTCTTTTCCAGGGAAAGCTGTCAAGGTTGGGTTAGATCTCGAGGCATCAATCATCTACAGGAAAGATGAGCCAGCCACAGCAGTCACATCTCCTTACCAGGGCTCAGTCCCCTTTCAGTGTTTCCTCCCCTGTTCTTGACCTCACAGCTGGGCTGTCTTTACCTGGCACCTCTGGTTGGTATCTCAGGAGTGGGGGGCTTACTTCCCCCTGGACCATTAACTCTGACCCTCAATGGGGAGTAGTGGCCTGACTATTGCTGACTCAATCTCCTCATCAGGTCTAGATTCTTAGTACAATATTATTCATAATTTCATTATTAAAACAGTTTATAAATAGGAAGACACTTACTTCCCTTTCCTTATTTCCCATGAAAAGATAATTACAATAATATTCCTTAGGAATATCACAAAAAATAATTCTTTATTGTCTTATGCCTATTTGGCCAAAAGTAGATAAAGCTAACACACATAAAAATAAAAGTTATACATTTGTGTGTGTGTGTGTGTGTGTGTGGTACGTGGGTCTCTCACTGTTGTGGCCTCTCCCATTGTGGAGCACAGGCTCCGGACGTGCAGGCTCAGCGGCCGTGGCTCACGGGCCTAGCCGCTCCGCGGCATGTGGGATCTTCCTGGACCGGGGCACGAACCCGTGTCCCCTGCAGCGGCAGGCAGACTCTCAACCACTGCGCCACCAGGGAAGCCCAAGTTATACTTTTAAAACCTGTCAAACACTTAAAATGTATGCATTACCTGAAAGAATCTCTTAACAATCATCTAGTGGACTACTGATCCCACATTTTATGCTACTTATCTCAGCCTCCTAAAGCAGAGGTCTAATGAAAGCATCAAGGGCACACAATACAGGACTCTGGAGAAAGAAGTTGGAGCACCATACATTATTTGAATGGAGCTAATGGTGACAGAAAATGAGGAGGAGGAAGTGGTCCAATATGCCACCTTGAAACAGAGAGCATGGTTAAATTTATAGAAACCATGTATACAATATTCTGTCACAATATAAAGTTAATGCCTTCCCTACCACCCAGACACCACCTCTCCTGGATCAAGACAAACAATATGATCCATGGTAGCACTTCTTGTTCTTTCTTTAGATTAAAAAAAAAAAAAAAAAAAAGTAGAAATCCTGCACAGTGCCAGCAAAACTTACATCCTGGGGTACACACAAAGATTGTCTATAATTAAGAAACAGATAGGCAAAGAAACTCTTAATGATGCAATTATAGCTATCCAACTGAACATTAAGAGGAGAAAAAGCATTCATGTCCTATTGTAAGTCCAAGAGAACTTCTAGACCTCAATACTGTGTTAAACTAATAATAAGTTCCATTCAGCTCAAAAAAGATTTCAGTGCTACATGTGGTTTTTAGTTAACTGAAGTGAGTCTGTGGATACAACATTCATAGTATTCCTCTTTGGCAGGTTATTTACCCTCCTGCTACCAATGTTGATATGTGTTAAAATTAAATGATTCACCATCACTGATTTCTACTGTCAGACCTAAGAGTCACCTAGCTCTGACTTGAATGGAAATGAGAATGTAAAAGTGAAAATGGTCTGAGAGAATGACAGCCTCTCTTGAAGGGCAGGTGAAGGTTCAGTGACCTCTGGGCACTCTAGTCCATTCTGGTGAATCACTGCTTTGGGAAGCGAAAGACCCTGTGGCTCATAAAATCTGATGATATTAAGAAGAGGGAAGGAATTCACACTTAGAATTCAGGGTCACTGCTAGAAATACAACTTTAAAAATTCAAGGGTAAGGAAAAATACCATATTTAAAAATGAATTACTAATGTTTTTTTTCTTTAAAAGTATTGGAAAAAGCCATATCATACAGATGTTCATTACTTATTCAATGTACACCATTGAGAGATAAATAGAACTGTTAGAATACAAAAATGCCAAGGGTAATTCAACTACTGCAATGTAAGTGTGGCATAACTGATTCGCCATGACATACAATTTTCTAAAAGCTATTCTGTTAGAAGGCAACAAATGAGTGCAGAAATGATTTACACTCTTCTGAAACATGGTTATTATTCAGTATTTTATTTTTAAAAATATATACACCCTATACTGTTATGTTTATTCTCTAGAGTATAATAAAAATATAATTGAATTTGATGAAAAATAGACTTGATTCTAAATGTAGCATACAGCACATACAGCTCTCCCTTCTTTTATCCCCTGTGAAGATCAATGGTCACTTGAGGTGGTTTTGCTCTAGGTTTGTTTTAATATATGGGCAATAAAATATTTTTAATTTAAAAATTATATCCTTATATTCCATGTCATATTTTCTTTTTAATACTAACATCTGAATTTTGACCTAAATAACAATTTATGAATGCAAAGTACAGTATTTTAATCATTGTTTTACTTCTCAATATGATTTCTTATTGACCAGGTAGGACAGGAAATTAACTGTAGATGGTTTAGCAAATAAAAATGAAGCAGTCTATAACAAAAGCATCAGAGCTCAGTGACTTGTTTGTTTGTTTGATCTTTTTTTTTTTTTTTTGGCCGTGCCTTGCGGCATGTGGGATCTTAGTTCCCCAACCAGGGATTGAACCCATCCCTCCTGTAGTGGAAGCACAGAGTCTTAACCACTGGACTGCCAGGGAAGTCCCTCAGTGACTTGTTTTGATGGCGCCTCAAGGTCATTATGAACAAAGAAGGTTACTTTTTAGAAAATATTTAAAATTTGTTTTAATATAACCACCTCTCTCTATATATGTATAACTGAATCACTTTGCTGTACATTTGAAACTAACACATTGTAAATCAACTATACTTCAATTTAAAAAATTTTTTTAGTATCAGTGAAAAAAATAATAACCATCTTTAGAATATAGATAAGTGACTTGTTAATCTATTCAAACTAACACTCTTTTCATTTATAAATTCCTTTGGGTTAGAAACTGTTTCATGAAATATATAAATATATAATATATATAAATTAAATAAATACATAATTACTCTGAAGTTTAATATAGTGATTTTATATTTACATGTACAATATAAATTATAATATACACTCTCTATAGTGTGGTTAAGTCTCATATATATGTTATTTTTTAAAAAGACACACACACACACATAGACATATAAATTAAGGGCAGATACAAATTAAAAATAAGAGGCTTAATTCTCCCTGTTGAAAATAAGGGAAAAGGTTTCCCTCGTTTCCTATTTCTTAAAGTATTTACCTTAGAAACTTGCAAATGTAAGGACTTTTTCATCTCTTTAAAAATGTATCCCTTGGAAGACTAGATAGACCTTTTGTCAGCTTTCTCAGCCAAGACTGTCTTTCTCAAGAACCTGGGAATCATCTTTTCAAAATACAAACACCAAAGGAGATAGCCCCCCTATATCCCTGTTCCTGTGAAGAGTAGGAGCCTAACTTCAGTGGGTGCCTTGATCCAATTTGCAACACTGCTTCTTGTCATAAAGATATAAGAAGTTTGCTTCTCCTCAGGATGAAGCCAAGTAGCTAACACAGGTGTTCTTTAATCATGGTAAAGTTAGGATGAACCATGTGTGAAAAAATGGGCTGTCAAATCCTCTATTTGAAGGCTAGTTATGAGACAGGAAGAAAGGGGGGGCAGGGCACAACCACTAAAAGAATGATACAACCATTAAGAAAAACAGGATACCACAAAAACCAGTTAGAACCTACTAGGCCCAAGATGGCAGAAGATTCGACTTCTAGTAGACCTTGAGCCTCATTATACACTCATTGTAATACATTAGCATACACTAAATGATACACCCACAGGCACGGTAACAGTTCTGAGGCCAACCATAAAAGGCCAAAAAGTGGGCGGTGGCCCAATTCCTGGAAATATCCACCCCTTCCCCAAAATACCTGTAATAATCCTCCCACTCATTAGCCTATGAAACTACCCAGCCCACAAAAACTAACCACCCCATACTTTGGGGCTGCTCTCGCCTCCTGAGAGGACCCACACTCTGTCTATGGAGTGTTGATCTCTCTAAATAAACCTGCTTTCACTTTACTGTGGCTAACTCCTGAATTCTTTCCTGCGTGAAGCCAAGGATCCTCACTTGACAGCCTGTCCCAGGGACTTGGGACTCACCCGAGACCTGGGACATGACCATCCTCTCGCGCCCCATTTTTTCCTATAAGTTATTGTCGATCTTGAAAACATGTATGTAATGGGTGTACCTACTAGACTATAATAAAGGGCTGTGCGTGGTTCCTTTCTGTCTTTGCAATCTCTTAGCAGATCGCCTGGGATGCTTATTACAGTTTGGTTTAAAGCCTATTGAATAACAGAAGTGCTTTCTTTCTCTTTTGCCTTTGTGGAGGGGATTTCTGGGATGGGAGAAGATTTTGTTTTTAGTTACAATTCTGCAACAATATGCTACCTTTTGGTTTTTTGTTTGTTTTCTGTTTTTTTAAATTTTTATTGGAGTATAGGTTATCTTTTGAATTTAAGTTATTTATGCCCATTGTTATGATGAAAAATTAACTGTATTCTCATATTAAACATGAGGAAAAAATTGCAAGAAAACTTCACTTGCTTGGGTCAGTTCCTTTGACAATCCAATATAACTATATTTTAAATTTCCAAAAAGGAGATACTCTATGTCATTCAATAATAGAAATTTTTACTGTGGTGTGCATATTTGTCACCCACATTGATAGGGATAGAGTAGGATAGTTACACAGGTAGTTGTAGAAGTCCCAGTAGGGGATTATAGATAGAGAGGGAAACCTAGGGAACGTTGGGAGATCACTGTAAGTTAACAGTCGCTCAAGAAAGCTATCGAAATGTCGTGGAACGAAGCAGGCTTGCTTAACTATAAAGTCATAAATAAAAGCATGAGACACACCCCAGGTCATTAAGTGAAAGAGAAAAAATGAGGCCTGCATTCTGCTGGTTGAGTTCAACAAGATAATGATCCTTAGGACCAAGGACAGGAATTTAAGGGAAAGGTGACATTCCAAAGTAGGAGACCCTCATTATATGGAAACCTGAGATGATTCAACATATTTTAGTATATATTACCACCCTTCTGCTGATTTGAATAAGTGCCGTGACAGTCCTAGTTTGGCCTCATGGGTCAAATACTCTCCTGCCCGGTAAGAAGGAGGAGGTAGTGATGTAAGCCTGATGAGGAAGAATGAGGAAGAAGGTGGCCTTTTCCCCCTGTCCCACTTTCCTTTGATTATAAAAATGTAGCCCGCTTAATCCTTGGGGCAGAGCCCCCTCACTTGTCTGCTTGCATCTCTCACAAGCTTCCTATATTAATAAATCTACTTGTTGCCTATCACTTTGCCTCTTGCTGAATTCCTTCTGTGCTGAGACACAAAGAACCTGAGCCTCTGTAAGTCCAGATATGAGGTGAGTGATTCTAACTACACCGTGATCACTTTAGTGATCTAAAGAATCACTTTAGTGATTCTAAAACACCGTGGGTTCAAGTCCCAATTTGGGTTTAGGCTGGGTTCAAGTCCCGGCCCGTGGGTTCAAGTTACAATCTGAGTTACACGGTTTCAACATGAGATGAATTATTAGAATCTTTGACCAAAAGGATTGAAATAAGTGAACTGACTCTAGGGTCCAAATGCATGTGAAGACAAACTCTTTTCTATCAGAGAATATGTATTAATGGAAATCTGCTTAACTGTCCCTGCTTCCCCCAGTGTTTAGAAACACTAATTTTGGAGTAGATGATAAAGACTAACCTGGCATAGGTGGACTCCCTAGCCTCCTAAGTAAGTGAGGAGACTTCAAATGACAAACATTACATAAAAATAATTTAATGTTCTGCTTTCAGCAATTCAAGCAATCCATGGCCTTATACTATGATCTTATTTTAATACCTTAATTCCAAAATTTTAATTTCTGTGCTTATCCATCAAATGAGAATATTTAACTCTAAACCTATTACTGAAAATGCAGGCCATCAATATTGGCAAACTAAGAAATCATGAACAGTTTAGGGCAGCAGAATTTGCCACCCTAAAATATGTCTCTTTGGCATATTAAATTATTTTAAGCTGGTTGTTTTCTAAGAAACACACACATGGTAAACACTCTGAAAACCAAGCACGAGCTACCCTTTTGTTAGAAACATTCACATTTATAAGGAAAATCTCCATTTGTAAGGGTGTCTCCCTCACTGTACCAGGCAGAGGAGGATCTCTAGAAACTCTTATCAGTGGAGAAGGTATTGACTTAAATCTGCATAACAACCTTACCCTTGTTTACTGTGCTTTTCCTGGTAACTTCCCAAGACACTCTACCCACCCTCAACATCCTGTTTTGCCATTAGCTGAGAATGGTATTTAAGGTGAGGATTTTGCCCATTTTGGCCAGCTACTCAGTTTTCCTGGTTCTCTCCCATGCATACAGGTTATTACACTTTTGTTTGATTTTCTCCTGTTAATCTGTCTCATGTCAATTTAATTCTTAGATTACTCAAAAGAACCTAGAAGGGTAGAGGAAAACTTCCTCCTCCCAACAAGAGTAATTCAACAAACTTTATCTATTTGAAGGCAATGCCTATATTTTTTAGCCTTATTTAAAGTAGTAATCAGATAAGGAAAATCATGTTATATTCTAGAGGGGAGGGTCTAATTAATTTTTTTTCAGGAAAGTTAATGATAATTAAAACCTAAAATTTTCTTAAGAGCAGGAAACACTAAAATTAGACTAGATAAAAGTTCGTGTAAATGAAACATGAAACCAACTTGTTTTAAAATTAGCAATATTTACCTTATGGCATTTTGTTCTATCTTTTCATCAATGTCATTGAAGATCTGCTTAAACTCCAAGTCTCCAGGAAATGAATTTAACAAACAATGTAGGTCAAAAGAATTATGGGAATATTCATCTCCCCGATCCATCCTGAGGAATAAGAATAAAAAATGTCAGTTTCCCCAAAATGAAAGGAAAAAAACCCACCTCAAGTTGTGATATTAACTCCAAAATAAAAATGCCCATTTAGTGGCAAAATACAGCAGTAGAAGAAGTAGGGTATTATTAATCTAGGTAGATTATTTTATTATTTAAATTTCATGAGGTGTGACCTAATTTTCACACTTCTCTATGGTTTCAAAGCTGAAAAAAAGTCAGAGTACCTAAGCATCCTGCTGTTTCTCACTGTAACCAAGAGCTGCAAAGGAAATCGCGAAACCTCAGGGACCTGTGTGAACAAGAGTGGTTGCTTCAAGAATTCAGCAACTTCCGGGCTTCCCTGGTGGTGCAGTGGTTGAGAGTCTGCCTGCCGATGCAGGGGACACGGGTTCGTGCCCCGGTCCGGGAAGATCCCACATGCCGCGGAGCGGCTGGACCCGTGAGCCATGGCCGCTGAGCCTGTGCGTCCGGAGCCTGTGCTCCGCAACGGGAGAGGCCACAACAGTGAGAGGCCCGCATACAGCAAAAAAAGAATTCAGCAACTTCCCTCCGCTCTTGTCAACATATTGACCTAGTCATTGGAACCTCAGAGTTTTTAGTCTCATCTCCTAGTCCTGTTTTATATGTGAAGAAGGTAAAATTTCCCTTGCGTTCTTCTACCACCCTTGTCAACCTAAATAGTGATATTGGACTAAAACTTAAATACAATACTCCTTCTAGAGATAAGCATTTTCCCACTACCAAAACTTCAATCATTCATTCCATATGTATTCACTGAATGCTTGATATATAACAGGCACTGCTGAAGAAGCTGGGGATATACCTGCAACAAGTCAAAGTCCCTGCCCTCATGGTGTTTTTGATCTAGTGGGGAAGGTAGATTTTAAAAACACATAACCAGATATATTTTATAAAAGATTACATGATGAGAAGTGCTATGAGAACAAATACAGCAGGGCAATGAGATAGACTAAAAATGATAGAGTTGGGGCAGAGTGTAAACTTTTTTTATTTAGAGGTACGTTATTTTTTGACATAAAATAGCAATCTGATGACTGATGGTATAAATGAATGAGAAATTTAAACATTAAATTGTAACACATATACATAGACTAAATATTAACAAGAGGCTTGGAAAAATGTGGTTTTAGTTTGGATACACCCAAAATATTTGAAATATTATCTAAAAAGTTTTGCAGAAGCTACAACACTAATAGGCACACTCATCCTTAATTATTTATTAATAAATGTAGGTAATTTATTATCATATAATAAAACAGCTAAAGATTTCTCATAGTTTCTATCTGGTACTTCAAAGAAGTTGTTTTGGAATACAGCTTTTATTCTTCCTAAGAGATATTACTTTAAGAGGAAAACATTCAACTAAAACATTTTAATATAGAAGTCCATGATATCACCAGACTTGTCATTTGAAACTCAATTAGTTCCAATATACCATTTTTAAATATCAAAATCCTCATACAGGGGCTTCCCTGGTGGTGCAGTGGTTGAGAATCTGCCTGCCAATGCAGGGGACACGGGTTCGAGCCCTGACCTGGGAAGACAACACATGCCGTGGAGCAACTAGGCCCGTGAGCCACAACTACTGACCCTGAGCATCTGGAGCTTGTGCTCCACAACAAGAGAGGCCACGACAGTGAGAGGCCCGCACACCGCGATGAAGAGTGGCCCCCGCTCGCCGCAACTAGAGAAAGCCCTCACACAGAAAGGAAGACCCAACACAGCCAAAAATAAATAAATAAATAAATAAATAAATAGAATTTTTAAAAAATCCTCATACATTTGGAGTCTCCTTTTAAAAATATTTTGCCATAAAAGGTTTAATTTTTCATTTGAAAACAAATATTTACCTATAATATACCATAATTAATATTATGAAATCAGGCAAAAAAAATAAAATTGCCAAAACTATAAGCTAAGTGGTAGAAAACGCTATGTCCATCAGAAGTTATACTTCTTTAGGACAACAAAACCTCAATATTTCCATATACCAATGAGTTTGATATCTTCCTATCTTTCCAGTAGCTCACCTACTTACAGCTATTATCAGAACAGTCATTTCTGAACCCAATGGCCAATATTACTGATAATGAATTCAGTTTATGTATTTGCATATTTTTGAAACTTTTGGGGTAGTTCAACTTTTCAGATGATGAGATATTCAAAAACTGTTGCAAGAAAATAAAATTTCACTTTTATAATGGAAAGATTTGAATGGCTGAGGGTTCTTGTAGAGAACTCAAACTTAGTAAATATTTTGTTTATAGCCTGCTTCTCTGTAATAAAACAAATTATATTATCAATATTCTGTTCAGAGTCGCCCCAATTTGTCGATATTGTAACGCCTCATTACTTCAGACTCCACATATTCAAACTAAAGAAAATATGTGTAGAAGTCAGCTTAAATATAATAGCAAACTAGTAATATGATTTGTTGTATATCTACTATGTATAAGGTAATTTATATACATCACCTTCCTTAATCTTCCTAATAACTCTACCAAACAGTTATTATCCTCATGTATAGGGGAGGGAACTTGGGCCCAAAGAAATGAACTAACATGTCCATGTTACATAGCTACCCAGTGGGTAGGGTATGAACCCAGACCTGTTTGGTTTTAAAACTTGAGGTTGCTGGACTCTTGATAAATGAATCAGTTACTGCATATAAAACATTGTAGAATGTAGAAATGATATTAAACAAAATATTAAAATGCTTATCTTTGGACAGACTGGATAGCCTATGGTTGATTTTTATTTTCTTCTTCATATTTAGCACTTTCCTATGTTTTGCAATAAGTACTTATTTTATATATAATTAGGAAAAGTAGTTTAAAAGAAATTAGCTTTGCTCTCAGGACGTGTATGATCTCTTATTTTATTGGGTTGGCCAAAAAGTTCGTTCGGGTTTTTGGTAAGCTGCTATGGAAAAACCAGAACAAACTTTTTGGCCAACCCGATACACTTTCTATATGTCTTCATTTGAAACATCTTCCAACCTTAAAACTTCTCTCTTGCCAATTTGTATTTATAATTTCTTTCAAAGTCTGATTCAAACCTTACATAATTCCTAAATATCTCTCCACTGACCATTTCACCAAACTTTTTGTATTGTTTTGTGGTTTTTGTGCTTACAAATGCTGTTAAAAGGAAATCTGTTGTTTTGTATCATTTCAATATTGAATGTGTGTGTTATGTCCTTCATTGAAATCAGCTCTGGGGTAAAACAATAATGGATAGAAACAGGTCAAACATTCAGATGGGGTTGGTGACCATGATTTTGAAGGGTTCCCAATCTACATGGTTGCATGATTTTCTCTATTTAACCTCAGTAGAGAAGTTAATCAGTACATACAAAGACTGTCATTATAAAGGAATGCCATTTGATAACAATGATGGGGTACCAGAATAATGATGGTTCAGAGTTTTCATATGACTGGCATAGATCTGTGATGCTTCCATATGTATGATAAGATTTCAAAGTGGTGACGGACAAGAGAAGAGTCACCTTTACAGTGGTAGTAAAGTTTAAGATGCTGTGTGATAGGATAATAGAAAACTTGATGTGCAAACTATAATAAGGTGAGAAAATTAACCTGAGTGAATAGGGATACACAGGACCAACATGAGAAATAAAGGAGGGAGAGTACAGACTGTAGTAAGTGATGCTAAAGTTTGGATTTAGAAGTTTTCCCATCAGGATGGCAGTGATCCCTGCAGGACTGTGGTGAGAAAGAAGCACGCACTGAATGAGTATGAGCACAGACACCAAACTTCCCATTTCTTTACATGTATTTTGTGGGCCCACAGTGTGTCTGATCCTGTGCTGGGCATCATGAAGGAGCAGAGAGACTGAATGATTGAACAGTCTCTCCTCTCAAGGAACAGTAATAAGAACAGGACCATAAGAAAGGGAGCGAGTAGAAAGATCACTGCTATATTCTAAGTGAAACATAACTATGACCTCAACAACAGAAAAGTAAATTATTGAGGGACCAATGTAATCTGGGAAATACTTCAGTGGTATTTCAAAAAGATAGAATTACCTTTAAAAAATCTAAGGGGAAAAAGGAAGAGGCTATGAAGCTATGGATCAAGATATAGCTTTATATTCTGTTTATGTCCCTATAAATCGTCATCAGGGACACAATAATAATTTGACATAATGAATGAAGTCTCTTATCCTAATCCACGATCAATCAAAGATGGGAACTATAACTTTTTAAAGTATGATAACTTTGTTTTTGAAATTTCCATTCCCCAACCCTGTTTTTAAATGTTCATTCTCCTGTAATGTTTCTGATCACTTTTTGTATAAGATTAAAAAAACAGTGTTTAATATTTCAAACAAGTATTAGCAGCCAATCTAATATTAATTATTGCCTTTTAAAGACAAGTTATGTTTGAAGAATTATATCTAAGCCAAACATCTGTAGATCAAATTTCAGCCACAGGCAAATTATAACAGTTGAGTTATAAATTCCTAAGAACAATGACTATAATAAAATATGAAAATATTATAAGCAATGCCAGAAAGCATTACAGTAAAGCAATAAAACTAATCATACCTTACATGATCAAAAGAAAGCACACAAAAGTAATTTTGGACTCTCATTTGTCCCTTAACATATTTTAAAATGATACCTTTCTATCCTAAGGTCTCTTCTTCTTTATCTAAACACATACAATGGTTAGAGTTCTTATCTTATCTTTTTTCAGTTTCTTCAATAATAATAGTCCTGAGTGCCATTCTTCTTAAGACCAACATGATTAAAAAGGATTGAAAGATAGAAAAACCAACCCTTGGGAGGAAATCCACACAGAAACTTAGTTAGTAAAGGAAACATTTGGATCAAGTGATTTCTCCAGTGAGGAGGGTCTAATGCCTTTCATATTTATGGCTGGACTGTGGAATTAATGTGTCCACCAGTTCTAGCTCACCTGAAGTCCTACCATCCAATATCACTGTCTAGCCTAAAATAAACAGTTAATTAGCACAGTAAGTGGGGTATTCTGATTAATTAAAGATAATTATACATTCCACATATAACTGAACAAGTTTCAAAATGTTGCTCTATAATAAAATACATTTAACTCTAAACATCATTGAACCAAGAATCAAAAGATTTGAGTCCTGATCCTGGTCTGTCAATGCCGCTGTGACTCTGGGTGAGTCACTCAATCTGTCAAGAGGGATGGAGCTTATGTTCCTCATTTATAAAATGAGGTGAATGGATTTATTAGGCTCTGAGGTTTCTTCTAGCTATAAATTTGTTGTATTCTATAAAAATGGTAGGAGAAGGACATATTTCTGAACCCCCCAAATTAACTTTTCCATGGACTATTTCGTTTGTCAATACCATCATTGTTCCTGTATCCTGGACTCTCAGAGCTATTTTTAATTCTTCCCTTTTCCCTTCTCCAGGACAGCCACGTGAAAAGCTAAAGTAGAATCTGTAGCTTAGCAAGAAATATTATGTGAAAAGAGGAAACGTGAGGCAGGAAGACGTTCTCTTATGGTAATAGGTAGATGCCCTGTACTGATGCTCCATTCTCCAAACTGCACCTCCCTAAAATATTCTAAAAAGCAATCAGCCCATATTTCTGGGTTCCTTTGAATTGACACACTCTTTACTCAACAAAAGATGTCTGAGATGAACTGAGTTTGGGCATTATGCCTCCACAAGGAAAAAGGTGACATTACAGCCATCATGTATCCTTGAGCTATTATTCTTGGTATCTTTTATATTATTTGTATTATTGCTTGTATTTCTTGTTTGGTTTGAGTTGCTGATTTGATAAAAAAAAAAAAAAAAAAAAAAAAGCAAACTGAAATTTGAACCAGGTAGTCATTCTTAAATCTGGACCAGCCTTTTCTTCTGGCCTGGTTCATTTTAACTTTTCCATCCATATTTAGTCACAAAGTAGTCTTCTCATATCATTCACAAAGTCCTGCCAACTTTATATAATTCAAAATTTAACTTTTACTAAATCTTGACAATTTTATGTAGTTGTAAAGTTGTACAAAAGAATTATTATTTTACCTCTCATATATGTTGGCTTGTTTACTGCCATATATATTTAACAGCTTTCCCCAGAACCATTATAAATTTCATTCATTATGAAGCCTATATAATTTCCAAAAACAAATTTTTTTAAGGCTAGATCTTCCCCTGTGATATTTCAGAGTTGCCAAAAATTTCTTTTTATCAATTACTGAGAGTTGAAATTTTAATGTTCTAGCCTCCCCTAAAGACTGAGAAACAACTCAAATGGATCTCCATTTGTTGACAGTCATTTCAAATACCTAATACATTAAAGTCTTATATTAGGAAATAATGAACTTGTTTTATTCAATTTATACTGCTATGCTTTCTACTAATTATTTTGGAAGTTCTGATTATTATAATTATATGAGCTATAATATTGATATACATCCAGTAAGTACTCATATTAACATACTACAACTATTAAAATCCCCTTTGATAAAATATAGAACACTTCACTGTAACTCCTCTATTAGTAATTTAGATATGTGTATGTATGAAGTAGAAACTGACAGGATCAGTTGGAATACACTATTGCAGCTTGACAGGCAAACAGAATTAATTGTCATATGCTTTACTCACCAAATTGACATTGCTTTATTTTTCAGTGTACCTTTCTTTCCAGAAAATATTTTCATTTTAATAACTCTTTATAATCTTCAATATGCAATCTTCATCATCTCTTGCTTTAATACAACAGTGAAACCAAGATAATTAAAAATGAATTTAATTTCAGCATTCTTTTATAACTTGGCACTTGTATATTTCACATGATTTAAAATCATAAAACACAGATGTAGAGAACAAATGTATGGACACCAAGGGGGGAAAGTGGGGGGGGGGTGGTGGTGGGATGAATTGGGAGATTGGGATTGACATATATACACTAATATGTATAAAATAGATAACTAATAAGAACCTGCTGTATAAAAAAATAAATAAAATTCAAAAACAATCAGTTTAAGACTAAAAAAATAAATTTAAAAAAGTCATAAAATTATTATATATTTTGAGATTAGAACTAAATAATGTTGCAAATCATGGGGCTGTGATTTACTAATGAATTTTCAAGTACAGTAAAACCTTAGTAATTTGGAAAACAGTACATCTGCATTAGAAAGTTTAAGTTATGGAGCACTTTTTAAAAGGCAGTTGTATTATGTAGCAAGTGGGAATAATAAATAGCTTATGAGATGTCAATTATATTTTTAAGGAACTCTTTTAATAATTAGGCAAGAATGCTTTGAACTTAGTACGTACTTTGTATCGAAATGGGTGCTTCTAAAGGAGTTATAGTTCTTAAAGTATGTTCCAAGAGTTGAAGAATTTCTCCTAAAATGTTAATATTATTGATTAGCTAGTCAGATTAATGTGATACTATTCTCCTAAATTTTAGTAATATTATTCATTAACATCAATTTGATGAATACATCTATCCATTGAAATACCCTTTTATGACTTTCAGGGCTTTGCTCCATCAGTTATCATCAACTAGTCCTACAACATCAATATTCCTTTCAGTTGACTATAAACATGTTCAACTTTCTTGCTTTTTAGAAACCAACAAAACCCTCCCTAGGATCCCCTTCTTTTCATAGCCCGGCATGTCAAAATAGCAGTCCATATTTCTTAATCTCATGTTCTCATCTTTCACTTCTCAACCCAGAATAATCTGGTTTCAGCCTCCATCCTTTTACTGAAACTGACAAAATATTTTTCACTTCCCATCATACTCAATCTCTGCACTATTTGGTACTGATAGCTACTCATTCCTTGAAGTTGTCTTCTCTCATCAATTTTCCTAAGTATTATACTTTCTTAGTTCTCTTCTAGTTTCTCACATCATTTATTCAGAGGCTGCTGGTAGGAGGCCCCACTTTGGTTAGCTGGCCAGTTCACATTTCTTTTTTTATCTGATATACAGTATCAGATGTACAATGGTGGTGCATTTTCTATGCTAAAGGACCCAGCTTTCCTGGTCATAACTAATTGATTCAGGGTTAGAAATCTGAGCCAAGCTGAACCATCAGATGCATACTAAATAAATTTTGAAATCTGGAATGAAGGCAGGGACAGGGAATCACTGGTAGTAAACCAATCACGATACTTCCAGCCTCCCAAGAAAAGATGCATGGATTTTTTTGGCTGAGGCCCCTGTAATTGCCCAGTTCCTGTCCTCCTCTGACTGACTGATTGCTCATACAGTTTCCTTTTGGTTCTGTGAGATACATATAATAAATCCTTTCCCTGCTCAACTGCCCAACAGCCACTTGGTTTGTTTGCTTGTTTAAATTGACCAGAGTAGTTTTTATTAAACTAATAAACATCTTGATTGGCTCCTCTCTCATCTCTGTCATTGAACACTGATATTCACCACAGAGTTCTTTCTAAACTTGCTTCTCATTTTAAATACTTTCCTTGAGCATTTTTCATTCAAAGCAACTGCTTCCTTTTATGTAATGTTACTGTAGTAGATTTATTTTACTTAAAATATTGTTTTATTTTTATTCATTGGATTTTCTCCTCAGACCTCAAAAATCTTTTCCTATTAGTTTCATTTTTCAGTCTTCCCAAATCTCCTTATTTCCCTTGCCTGAGTTGGGAAGTGGACTATGGAAATTTCTCTTTTGCTTCTCTTCCTACCCATCTCATGCTGGAGTTACTGGTCCTCTTCCTATTCTGCATGCTTTTCACAACCTCTTTCATTTATTATCTTGGTGCTGAAAATTCAAGGTCTATGTCTCTAATTCTCTAAAACCCCACACATACTTCCAAGCACTCACTAGACAATTCCACTTTGCTGATCCAAAGGTCCCTTCAACTCAACATGTTCAACATTTAATTCAAAATCTTTTTCTTGGACTTCCCTGGTGGCTCAGTGGTTAAGAATCCGCCTGCCAATGCAGGGCACACGGGTTCGAGCCCTGGTCCGTGAAGATCCCACATGCCGCGGAGCAACTAAGCCCGTGCACCACAACTACTGAGCCTGCGCTCTAGAGCCCGTGAGCCACAGCTATTGAAGCCCGTGCTCCACAACAAGAGAAGCCACCGCAATCAGAAGCCGGTGCACCGCAACGAAGAGTAGCCCCCGCTCGCTGCAACTAGAGAAAGCCCGCACACAGCAACGAAGACCCAACGCCGCCAAAAATAAAAATAAATAAATAAATAATCTTAAGAAAAAAAAAATATTTTTCTTAAAATAACTTTTCTTCCTATGTCATAGGGTCACCACCTACCTAATCTCCCTCTCCCATGCCTAGTATTTTAAATCAGGAGTCAGCATACTATGGTGAAGTCTGTTTTTTCTATGGCCTACAAGCTAAGGACAGTTTTTACATTTCTAACATGTTGTAAAAATTAAAAAAACAAACAAAAAAGAATATACTACAGTGGCCATATGCTGTCCACAAATCCTAAAATATTTACTATCTGGCCTTTAATAGAAAAAGTTTGCTGACCCCTGTTTTAAATGGTCATCATATTCTTTGACCCTTTCTCTTCCTAATATCTTAAATGGTCACCACCGCTCTCAAATTTGACTTCTCCTTCTTTCTGCACCAGCGCCCCAAATCTGGAACACTATCTTGTCTCCAAGATACATAAATACATATTTGTGGTATAATAAATACATATTTGGTTTTTGCCACTCCTACCCCCTTCCTTACTTCGTCCTATGTGTCTCCTCCATTTGGCTGTTCCCGAGTTGTATCCTTTTTAATAAAACTGTAATCAGAAGTATAGCACTTTCCTGAGTCCTGTGAGTCATTCAAATGAATTACTGAACATGTGGGAGCTGCTGAATATGTACTCAGCCAGGCAGAAGCGGGTATCCCTGGAGACCTCACTTGCTCATGTCCGAAGTGGGGGCAGTCTTGCAGGACTAAGCCTTTCACTTGCAATGACTGTGCTAACTCCAGGTAGTTAGTGTTAGAACTGTTGAACTGAATTGTAGGAAACCTGGGTGATATCCACCTTGCACACTGGCATTAGGCTTCTCATGTTACAAACCAATTCAGATCATTTCACTACCCTGCCTAAATACCACTAAAGGTTTTCCACAATGCATAGGATAACTCCAGGTTCTTCACCTAGTTTTATATATATGTATTCATCATATTTATTTATATTTTTCTACTATAACTGTCCTTGGTTGACATCTTGAAATAGCCTTTTGCTATAACTCCTTCTACTAAGAATGCTTTCAGTAGATCATGTTTATGGAAGGCATTTACTTCATTAAAGTAGATAATACTATTTATAGAAAACATATAACTATACTATACTATAATAACTGTGAAAAGGTAAGAAAATATATTTATGGTGAAAAATTGGATTTTACATTTATTTATGCTATCAAATAACATTTAAATGTGATACCTTAAAACTCTTTCTAGTTTCCATCTACCAAAAAAGGAAATCAGATAAAACCAATCTTTAAGGACCCTTCTAGTTTAAAAATTCTATTATTTTAATCATGTGATCTATTTCTTTAATATTTAATTTTCTGTTATCCTGCCTTTGCAGTATACTTTTTAATTCTATAGTTCAATAGAGGGATAATTTGTTGTTGGTTATAAATAAATTCATATGAAATGACCTGAAAACCTATTTAAAAAGCAATCAGTGAAAGTAAATATTGGATTTCTTCATGTTAAATCTGAAAATCCATCACTATTCTTGCTTTTTACTTTATTTGCTGCTTAACATATCTCAACAGTGAATCTATCATATCAACATAGTCATCATGATCCAAGCTGCAAATAATAGAGAGTGTCAGTGTCAATTTTGCTTTCTCACACTTGCTTCCCTTCACTTCATCTGATTTTAATAATCCCTGTCAAACCACAAACAGTCCAAATTACCTTCATGACACAGAAGCTTTCAAGGAGCAGACAGAATCTCAACTTTCATTTAGCAACTACAAAAGAAAGCTGTCCAGCTGGACAAATATTATTTCCACACTTGACAATCTCTACAGTTAAGCGTGCATTTTAATTTTAACTAAACCTGCCAGGAGTTTGATATGAGCTTCTTGTTTTGTGTAGACTGACTCATAGGATTATCAGACCAATGACTGTAATTGTGATGAAAGAACCCAGTATTTTTCTACTAAAAGATGAATCATATAGCAAAGATGAGGGACCAAAATGAACATATAAGAGGCAATGTGGAGGCATGGAATATAGAAAGAAAATTATTTAAATTAGGTGCTTTAATTACTAAATAAAGTCTAAAGATACAGAACACATTCTTTGAAAGAACTAATAAATAAAAATAAGATGTAAAAACATTAAAATTTTATGCATAGATACCATTGAGAAACAATCCTAAGAATGAAAAATAAAGAGATTTTTTTTAATTGTTTTGGATTGACTCAACTTCAAAGTCAAATTTCTAGAATAGTTCTATGTGTGAAATTATAATAAAACTGACATTCTTGACAAGATATTAGAAAGTTCACTCTATACTAATCAACATGCCCTTGTACACACAATGTGAAACTTTGAAAAAAGTCAGAGTAAAAATGAATAATGATAATAAGTTGGTAGAGGAGTAGTAGAATAAATGTTACCTGCAAAACTATACATAAACTATTATATCTTTGAAGCTTAATTTATTAAACTTAAATCTAAAAGTTTCAAATGGTAAGATATTTCTGGGAACATTTCCTAAGCTAGGCATGAATTCTTCCTATAGTTATAGAACCTCGAAATTGCCAAATGTCAGTCTTCCGTCCAACCTGCTACACTCCACACTGGTCCCAGGCACTTCCTTCTCCAAAGGAAGTGTTATTAAGGCACTGTTTCTCCCTAAATCTGTCCTGGACACCACAGCTCAGTTTCCTTTACCAGTCTCTTTTTCTGTCTCTTTCCTGTGGTCCTCTGACTGAACAATTTCATCTGTATCCATGTCTTCTGCTACAACTTGTGTTTGGAGCTCCTGTTCTAACTGTCCAGCTCCACACTGGATAACTCCCGTGGATGTCCCACAGGCACCTAAACTCAACATGCCCCAAACAATTTTATTATCTTCCCTCTAAAAGGTCTTCATTTTCTTGAGGTCCCTCTGATAGTTAACAGCACCACTATCAACCTAGGCACTCATGTCAGAAATGTGGGAGTCATCCCCCATGTTCTAATGTTCTCTCACCAGTCCCATAGCCAGATGGTTAGTTTGCCTTCATATTTGTCACCTCCAACCCTGTTCTCATATTGCTTCTGTGTAAATCCAAAATCCAAACTGCTGGATTAGTACAGCAGTTTGCTAAAGTGTTTCCCTATTTTTTGCATTATCTCCTAATTCATTCTCTATCCTACCATCAGAATGATCTTTGTAAAGATTAGAGAGGAATCAGTGTTTATAGCAAGATTTTAACTCTAAGTGACTGGTAGAAAAGACATACTCTTAAGCGAAAGAGAAAAATCAGAGGAAAGAGTTAATTTTTAACTTGTAGGGGGAAAGGGAATGTTCATTTTGGAAATAATGAATTTGAAGTATAAGAATTACAATAAAGCAATCATTTGAAAAGGGGAAAATGGGATTTGGGAAGGAGGGGATGAAGCATATATACATCAAAGGATTATAGAATTTATTCATCCAAACTAGGACATTTTTTTTTTGGAGTAAAAAGGGTACTGAAAATAATTTAAATTACGTAATTTTTTGAGATGGATACTTACAAATCAAGTAAGTAGCTTTATAATATTTGTGGACCTATGTAATACTTATATTCAAAATAACATTCTTTCAAAAAATTCCTATATCTATGCCCATTGAAGTAAAAAAAAATTATATTCTTTTAACATTAAAAATATAAAAACAGATGACTCTTGGTACATTTCATATACTTTAATCAATTTCTTAGTTGTGTCTGCCTCTCACAGTTATTTTTCTGAAGAATGTATTTTTAAAAATATGATTATATTATTTTTATAATTTTCCAAGATGCAATTTATGGTTAGTAAGTTTTAAGTGACACCTTCAAGTGACTCTTCTGTATACTCTTTCTCAGGTGCAAATCTACCTCGTAAATTTATTAAATTCAGAGCAAATTCACTAGTGGAAAATATCACCAATTTTAATTTTTAATAATGAAATACATAAATACTCTAGCCAAAATATTTTTACAGTTTCTATTTTTTTGCCTCTATGCAAAGTGCCTTTTTGGACTAATAACATAAGACAAATTTATCAAATAAATATATATGCTTTTTTTCAATGTTTTGCTAAATTTATTTATTTATTTATTTATTTAACATCTTTATTGGAGTATAATTGCTTTACAATGGTGTGTGAGTTTCTGCTGTATAACAAAGTGAATCAGCTATATGCATACATATATCCCCATATCCCCTTCCTCTTGCGTCTCCCTCCCACCCTCCTTACCCCACCCCTCTAGGTGGTCACAAAGCACCCAGCTGATCTCCCTGTGTTATGAGGCTGCTTCCCACTAGCTATTTATTTTACATTTGGTAGTGTATACGTCAGTTACTCTCTCACTTCATCCCAGATTACCCTTTCCCCTCCCCGTGTCCTCAAGTCCATTCTCTACATCTGTGTCTTTATTCCTGTTCTACCCTTAGGTTCATCAGAACCATTTTTTTCTTAGATTCCATATATATGTGTTAGCATACAGTATTTGTCTTTCTCTTTCTGACTTACTTCACTCTGTATGACAAACTCTAGGTCCATCCACCTCACTACAAATAACTCAATTTCGTTTCTTTTTATGGCTGAGTAATATTCCATTATATATATGTGCCACATCTTCTTTATCCATTCATCTGTCGATGGACACTTAGGCTGCTTCCATGTCATGGCTATTGTAAATAGTGCTGTGATGAACACTGTGGTACATGACTCTTTTTGAATTATGGTTTTCTCAGGGTATATGCCCAGTAGTGGGATTGCTGGGTCATATGGTAGTTCTATTTTTATGTTTTGCTAAATTTAGGTACTGCAAACTTGTAGGCTTTTCCAGGTTAACTTCATTCTGAACCATAATATAAATTTATTCAATTAAAAATATGAACTCCATCAAAATATTTTCCCCATAGGCGTAGGTATTTCAAAACACAATTATGGAATTTCACAATTAAATTTTATACATCATTCTAGTTCTTATAAATTAATTTGTTCAGTTTCCCATTTGATTTCATGGAGAAACATTTCAAAGTCCTCCTATTTGCAAGCTTTGTGTTCAATAATTGCAATTCCCTAAAAGTTTCACATAAACTGAATTTTTTGCCTTCTACTTCTTAAATGCTTTGACTAAAAATTTCCAGCAGATTTTGCAGAAATTGCACCAAAATTTAGAGAATATTTTTACGAAAGTATTTAATACCATGGTAGGATATTTTCATTGATTTATAAACTTACTCTTCAAAGTCTCAAAAATTTCTAAAATCCTACATCTGTGTCTTTATTCCTGTCCTGCCCTTAGGTTCATCAGAACCATTTTTTTTTTAGATTCCATATATATGTGTTAGAGAGAAAGTGTATACTGCCATGCTTAAATTATTTTTATTTTATCAGATCAATCTAACCATAAACATTTCCAGGCTGGGGACTTCCCTAGTGGTCCAGTGGCTAAGACTCCACACTCCCAATGCAGGGGGCCCGGGTTCGATCCCTAGTCAGGGAACTAGACCCCACAGGCCACAACTAAAGATCCTGCATGCCACAAGGAAGATCGAAGATCCCACGTGCCACAACTAAGACGGGGCACAGCCAAGTAAATAAAATAAATAAATAAATATTTTAAAAAAATTTCCAGGCTGGTTATTTCATGTATGTATAAACATATTTGTACTCTTTTAGAACTATATCTTCTATTTAGATTGGTAGATTTTATAGATTTCTTAGAGGCAATTATGAATTGCACAAATATGTGCATCACAACATATTCTAAGTATAGTTCTCTCTATAGGTTCTAAATTTATTCCAAAAATTTTATGATGTTATGTTCTACCTCAACATTTTTTTTTTTTTTTTTTTTTTTTGTCTGCACAGGATCTTAGTTCCCCGACCAGGGATGGAACCCACGCCCCCTGCAGTGGAAGCACAGTGTCTTAACCACTGGACTGTCAGGGAAGTCCCAACATATTTTTAATATCACCAAGACCAAACAATTTTATCATGTATGTTGCAGTTTGTAACTCAATTTACAATAAATAGTATTCACAATAATGTCAAGTGTTTCACCTTTTACAAAATGAACTTCTAAATGCTTTACTTTGATGCCATGTATTAGACAAGAAACTTGAACCATTCCTGGAATTAATTGAATTTTTTTACTAGAAATATCCAATGATATGAGGTAAAAGTGGCATCATTTAAGTGTTAGTAAAGTGCTTTTAATAGAGCCAATACATTAATAGCTATTGTTTCACCTTTCATACATGCACAAGAAAACCTGAAGCTGAAGATGAGAGAAATTAATTTAGTACAGTCACTTGATCTAAATGAAAAGTCATGTTTCATAAAGTGGTACACAAATGTACCTTCTACAGCTAAGTATTAAAATGTTGTATTTTCAGGCATGGTCTTAAGACTATGCAATAGATGTTGATGCTTCTATGTCTTCTTTTTTTTCTTTAGCATTTATTTTTATTTATTTATTTATTTGTTTGTTTGTTTATTTGGCTGCACCAGGTCTTAGTTTTGGCACACGGGATCTTCCTTGCAGCATGCGGGGTCTTTAGCTGCAGCATGTGGGATCTAGTTCCCTGACCAGGGATTGAACCCGGGCCCCCTGCATTGGGAACACAAAGTCTTAACCGCTGGACCACCAGGGAAGTCCCTCTATGTCTTCTTGTTTTCATGTGTTCTTTGATATCATTATAGCCCCCATAGTGTGAGTTACATATTAATTCCTTTCGGCAAGTGTAATGAAATTTAGTACTATTAAATGTACACTGTTATTTTCTTTTGTTTTTTCTAAATCACTGTCACCAAAATGGTTATTACAAAATAAAAATGTGTTACCCAACAGTAAAATAAATAGTTGTAGATTTATATCATATGATATATAATAAAATCCTTGCAGCAATAGAGAGCTCAGATTGTATTCACTCTGGCAAAACTGAATAAAGGATGGGAAATGTGCAATCCACAGGCCAAAGTAACCACAGGGCTCAGTACAACTGGCTGCGCATCAAGTGGCCAGCAGACCAGCAGCATAGAATAGTTCTGCCACCACCATCCCCTAAGATCTGAAGAAGCTAGCTGTATCTAACTGCTCGTGCCAGAGTGCATTTACTTTATCAGCAAGCACCCTTCCTGCTCTCCTTGAAAAAGATGTGTTAGCTTATATTACTTCTGGAAAGGAACTGGAAAAGATAAATGGGATTTGGCCAATTTAACCATATGTTAAAGTGAGAATTCTGTTCACTATACTGGTGTCTCACATATGAGAACATGCCAGGATGTAGACAAACAAGGTGTAGGTCTACCTAAACCTATCCTAGTTTATTTATATGTAACTATTAAATAATACTTCATTCAAAAATGAAAAATCTGAGGCAAACCCTAAACCAATGAAATACTGAGATAAAAGGCCTAAAATGGGACTATCCTGGGCAAACTGGATATATAATGAGACATCAGTACATGGGATATTTTAAATATCAATATAACATATATAAAATGAAAGCACATATATAAAAAATGACAATCTAGCTCTGTATGGCATGAGATGGAAAGATTTCCAGAATGCTATAGTATTTTATTTTAAAAAGTAAGTTGTAGAATTATATAAGCATCATGATACAGTATAATACTTCTGAAAAAAAGCCAATCATCCCCCAAATCAGGAAGGGTACTCAACAAGCTATCAATAGTGCTAAGCTGTGGGTGGTAGAAATAAAAAGGAACAGGGAAAAGGAAAGATTTACTCTTTATAATCTATTTTTGTTTGAACTTATTATAATGAGCATTACTTTTGATACAGGAGAGACGAACACAAAAAAAATATCACAAGGCATTAGCTAATTTAGTATCAACTGAGTGGTACAAGTAACAAATGATCTAGAAGTCCTGCAGAGGGACATTCCCTTTGGCAGAGGAAAATAGAGAAGCCGCCAAGAAAAAGGAAAATAAAGGTGGAAGCCCAGTGATCTTGCAAAATCCATAGCCTCTCAGGACCCACAGTTGATGACACAGTCTCTCACTGTGTATAGATTGACGTGCTCTCCAATTCTGAGAATGATCCAACAACTAGTGAAGGGAGGACATAAGGAGCCTCAGCCAGACAGTAAGTAGAGAAGTAAATAATGAGTTGGTCTCCTGTTCATTTCCCTCTTCTTCTACAATGTGGGCTCTTACTGACTTCTATTGCCAATGTGTAATCAGGTCCTTATCTTGAGGTTTCTTTGTATGTAGTGGGACCCTACTCCTAAACCTCAGCCACAGCTGCCTGCTCCACAATGATGAACCACAACCAACAAGGGGTCCTGGTAATTAAAATGGTGAGAACATACCTGCAGCATATATAGGACTGCTTTGGGGAACTAGAACAGAAAATTCACAAATGAAAACAGCGAAAGGTAAAATAGGAATGCTATGGCCAGATGGGTATGCTAAGGTCGTTTTTCCTCCAGAAGGAAAATATTTGTACTTTTATCCTATACAAAACAGGGAGTC
Source organism: Mesoplodon densirostris (assembly GCF_025265405.1). Lineage (NCBI taxonomy): Eukaryota > Metazoa > Chordata > Mammalia > Artiodactyla > Ziphiidae > Mesoplodon > Mesoplodon densirostris. The sequence continues at coordinate 77,792,494 of NC_082663.1, forward strand.
ATAAAAAGTTTTTCACTAAGGCAGTACATGACTACAACTTTATAAATATTTATCAAACAGGGTGTTGAGATGATTTTGGTGTGGGGTGAGAGAAGAGATGTAGGATGATCAGTTAGGAGGATAGTGAATTAATCCAGATGAAGGTGATGATGAATAGGAAGAGGACGGGACCACAAGAAAAGGAAAGATAGCTTTTGAAATGACTTTCCAAGGTACGACTAGATAGTTTGGGGTCGCTGAGTGAGGCAGGCAATTATAGCTGAGAGAACACCAGCCAGGTGTTACATATCCTAGGCATCAAAAGCTTGGACTTGAGACCCAAGTCATCAGAGAAACCAAACAAGACGATGTGAAAATTATAGTCATGATAAGAGGCAGAAAACTTGTGGATATGTCATTAGAAAGTAGCAAAGGGTAAAACCCAGGGTGTTCCTCTTCCTTGGCAATAAAAATGACTAATTATGACAGGAATAGCTAAGAAAAAGAGGTGGGTATTGTACAGAGCAGGGCATCTTGTTGTCAAAGGCTCTTACAGTCTTGAAGAAGGCAGCTATAGATACCATGCAGTGCATGCTCATGGTAGCCTTCAAGAAGCTAGCTGAGGAGCAGTGACTACTATGGGTGCCCATAAGGTTTCCTGCTGGGTAGGGCCACAGGATAGGCCAGGGTAGTAAGATGAGGTTATAGGGAAATTTACGTAGTAAGGGCTAAATTATTACAAAGGAATTCTGAAATTTTAATCTGGATGACAGAGAAGTAGTTTATGGATAGATTTTTAAAACTTAGGAGGAAAATGTTAGGAAGAAGGCATAGCAAATTCAGTTTTAGACATGACAATTTTTTTTTTTTTTTTTTTTTTTGCGATACGCAGGCCTCTCACTGTTGTGGCCTCTCCTGTTGCGGAGCACAGGCTCCGGACGCACAGGCTCAGTGGCCATGGCTCACGGGCCCAGCCACTCTGCGGCATGTGGGATCTTCCCGGACCGGGGCATGAACCCGTGTCCCCTGCATCGGCAGACGGACTCTCAACCACTGCGCCACCAGGGAAGCCCCTAGACGTGACAATTTTGAATGGATTATACAAATGGTAATGTCCAGAATAGAGATGGGTTAGATATATGAGGGGAATGCATGAGAAAACATAGTGTTCACACAGAAATTCAGGAGACCAAGACTCAGACAGTATGTTTCAAACTTTTTGAACTATGACCTACAAAGTTAAAAAAGTGCATTGCAATCCAATGCGTAGGTGTACACACATATCTTAAAGAAAAGCTCCATGAAACAGTGCTTATCCTTAATACTTGCTTTGATATTTTCTATTCTATTCCTCCTTCTCCTTCTTCTTCTCCTTCTTCTTCTTCTTATTCTTTTTTTAAATGTTGCCCAAAGCCTCTATATTGATTTCAGCACCTTCCTTTTGGCTTAGATATTTTTAGATTAAAGAGACCTTTGTGATTATTTTGTAGAACCACCTGCCAAGATATGACTGATAAATCCAGAAGATATATTCTTTGAGAAAGAGTAAAAATGAGAAATGCAGAAAATTAAAGATCACTTGGGAACCACTAACGGGGGTAAGGAAAAGGCCAAACAAGATAGAGAAAGTAGGTCATAGGATAGAAAAAACTAGTACCAAAGAGGACAATGTTGCAAAAAGGAATGGGTGGTCAACAAAAGCTTTTTTCAGTTCATGTCTTTGCCTCTACTGCAGTATTTCTCAAAGTGTAGTTGAAGACACTAATTTAAGCAGAATTACCTTGGTCACTTGTTAAAAATTCGAATACCTGGGTGGGCCTCATCCCAGGCCTAGTGAACTGAACTTTTTGGGTGTGTGTCCTGGAATTGACAATTAAAAGCTTCCCAGGATATTCTTTCCACCAAGGATTTTTATCTCAGTGCCTTTCACAAATCAGCTTTCAAAATGGTATTTTATATAGGAACATGAAATCTCACTTCACATATTAGATGTATTCTTAAATAGTTGCTAAGTAAGTACTTGCACACTAAACCATTATTCCCCCTGAAGACCACCGTGATTAACTTCAGAATTATGTCCACCTAGAAGGAAACAAACAAGCTTCCAAAGCATTCAGCCTTCAAATAATCATTCTTCATCCTGATTTTTCTGTACTACTTATGCCAGTGGCTGGCCAAATGGGCTTACAATCCTCATTATCTTTATTCAGTTTAAAAGCATATACTATATTTTAAAATTCGCTATACTGTTACATATTTCATTTTGATTTTGAATTGAGTGCATTGGACTTAACTAGTTAAGTATCCCAATCAAGTGGCATTTAGCAGAACTCACAGGCAGGAAGTGCCACAAGGAGAAAGTTTTCAGAAAAATACAAAAACTAAAGTTTATCATTTGGACTCTAACACCAAAGATAACCCTTTATGTGGTAAGCCCTACTAACAAAAATATTTGTCAAGTTATTACCAATTGATAACCAAGAAGTATGAGATGTGACTCTAAGATAAGAATCATAACTAACAACAACTACTACTACAGTAGATAACATTTATTCACTTATCTCATATCAGGCTCTGTTTTAAAACCTTTCCATGGATTAACTCATTTCATCTTCACAACGATCCTGTTAAGTAAGTACCGTTTTAGACCTTATTTCCCAGATGATGCAGCTGAGATGCAGAGAGCTGTGTAACCCTCCTAGGGTCCCACAGCTAGAAATAGGAGCTGAGATTCAAACATAGGCATCCGGTCTAGAGTCTGTACTCAAAGGCAGTGTGCTACAATGTGATTGCAAGAAAGTCTCAGATGTTTAAGTAGTTAGCTGCCCAGCAGAGAGGAAGACTTGCTGTTTATGGTCTGGGATTTTTTCTTTTTCTGTTCTTTATACAAGTGATTTCAAGATAACTTGGGTCTATAGTGGATCCGTGTTCACATTATGCATGATAATGTGATACTGGGCTGGAGCCTGAAAGTCTGCATTTCTAACAAGTTCCCAGGTAATGGTGATACTGCTGGCTTCGGGCCACATTTTGAGTAGCGGGGGCTTAGAGTATGAGATCTGGAGTAACAATGCTAGTGTTGGAATCCTAGCTCCATTACTTACTAGTTTTATAACCTTCTCCTTGTGTGCCTCTACCATATCTGTAAAATAGTGAGAACATTAAAGTGTTGTCATGAGGATTACATGAGATAATCCATGGATACTACTTAGAACATAGAACATATTCTATGATACTACTTAGAACATATTCACTGGAACATAGAAAGCACTCAATAAATATTATCTCTTAATCTTATAGAAAACTATTAAAAGCATATATTGTATCCCATTAGAAAGCCATTTATAGAACTGACTGACACAGCAGAAATACTAAATAAAATTCTATCATTTTTTTCCAGGCAATCACTAGAACATCACTGTACACTGAAGGACATTTAATATATAAGTTAGACCCACTATCCAACTTTATTAATTACATAAATCTGAAACTACTCTAAATGAATTTGTATAAAGCTGGCTTTGGTCTATACTATTTAAAGAGATTATTTTGTTTCTATGCCAGAAAACTTTTTTATATTGCAGGTGTATACTGAGTTCCAACTCATTTATTTGAATAGCTTTCTCTGAATTTAGAAACAGGCATTTTTGTTTTAAAAATTTTTACCAAATAGAAATCAGAACTAGTATTGGTATGAACAATAATAATGATTTTAAACATTTGTTCAAACAAGGGCACTAGCATAGTTTAGATGAATTTGGATGAGTTAGTCAAAACCTTCACAGACAACTGTATACATTTTCAAACCACTGTACAATGCAGCATAATTACCTCTTGCTATTGAGGGCTGAGGCTTAGAAAGAATATTACTTGTCAGAATTGTGATGATTTAACAGTGATGTGATATGGGAGAGTTCAGTGGGGAAGAAAAGTAAAGTCAGAACCAGAAATGAAAACTGTTAAAAATTTCTCAAATTCAACACTGCTTGAAAATTAAAGAGATAGAAGGCAGTGAATGGAATACAACTAGGAAAGAAAGATTAATGTCCCCCCCAGTCATTGATAAAAACCAAGAAGGGTAAAACCTGCAGGTTCAATCAAGGAGGAGATGAGAACTATGAAGTGTTTTAGGTTGGCCAGTATCTTTATGAGTCAGCAAGAAAAGATCAGTAAATAATTTGCCTCTTTTCACCGTTTATTTCTCAAACACAGGTGATGAAAAAGACAATTGTGGGACAGATTCTGATATGTTTATTTTTCTAAATTAAAACTATATTCAACATATGACCTGCCCTGTGAGATCGTGAAAGATGAGAATCAAGGAAAAGGGTGGAATTTGGGTGGGGAGATTATTATTTCCCTCCTCTCTCCCTTTCTCTCTTTCCTTGCAGAATGGGGTAAGGAAGGCTCCAGGCTCCTCCTTTAATGTCCAGTGTGGTACTAGAATTATTTTTAATATTCAGCACAACATATCAGATTTTTCTCTACATTTTGCTTTGTATAACAAGTGTTACTTTAAAAAAATAAGATTTTAGGGCTTCCCTGGTGGCGCAGTGGTTGAGAGTTCGCCTGCCGATGCAGGAGACGCGGGTTCGTGCCCCGGTCTGTGAGGATCCCACGTGCCACGGAGTGGCTGGGCCCGTGAGCCATGGCCGCTGAGCCTGTGCGTCCGGAGCCTGTGCTCCACAACGGGAGAGGCCACAACAGTGAGAGGCCCGCGTACCACAAAAAAAAAAATAAATAAGATTTTACCCCCAAAATATCTGCTTAAAAGTGCTTCTATAAAGGACTGGCATACGGAAAAATTTAAGGCAGGATTACATATACTTAATTATACTGAATAAGGATTCTTCTATTGAAATAATTATCAGGTTTAACTTGTACTTCTAGTGAAAAAAAAATTGTTGGAATTGTGATTCTTAACATCTAGAGATGATAACCAACAACATCAGATGGTTTGGATTAGAGGAACAAGAAAACAATTATACCAACATCATGTTTTGTTATTTGGGTTTACAATGGTCTGAATCAAATTCCTGAAAAACAGAAATTTACCAAAATGCATAAGCTAACTTTTTCCACTTATAAGGCAGGTATTAGCTGTCTCTCAATACCAGAGAAGCAAGGAATTCCACTTCAGTGTGACCTATTTATGCCTCTTAGATTCATCATATGCATTTTTTAATGACCTTGAACCAAAGGAAATGTAGAAACCTATTTGAAAAGCTGACATTAAGGTTGTGACACCAACCAAAACAACAAGAGAATCTAAAGTTAAACTGACACACAATCCCCAAATCAGTCTGTTACACTCCTAATTTAAAAAACAGTTACTATGTGAAATAGTGATGGCATGTCAGCCTCTGCTTTGAAACTCCTGAATTTTGTCATTTGGTGTTTGTGTCACAACCTTAATATTATTTAAATATACTTTTTAATATCTATTATTTAAAAAATATCTTTGAATTCAAGATACTCTAGCTTTGAAGAAGCCAACCTCAAAGCACTGCATGCCACTTTTATTAGAAGTGGTGCATAAAACATTTCCTGTTGACAAATCTAATTCATTAAAAGGTGAGATGGATGCATTTTAAAATAACTGGCTGGCATCATTATCTGCAACACCTTTTATAAATTATTCCTCTTTTCCCTTTTGACTGAACTTGTCACAGTTCCCTTTCAGCGTCTGAGTGTTATGCCTCATAGTCAATGCTTTCAACATGTTTAGACAAGTCATAAGTTAAACAAGCAGTGGTACTTTATTTTCTAGAAATGAGAAAGGGTAACTGAAATACAGATTATTTCAGTCAATTCATTGATTTTTAACTAAAGACAAGTAAAGTCAGTTAGTGGTGGTTTTATCTTACACAAAGGATTTAAAAATAAAGCTATACTGTTTGAGTAGAAGGGAGAATTTGAAAGAAAGGAACATAAAGAGAGATGCTGGCAGCCCTGTTGCACTATTGTGCAGAAGACTTAGTTTAAAATTGAATTGTGCTTCCCCTGACATCGGAGATCAGGCACATCATAAGGCTGACAGCTGGCTGGCACACTACCTTCCTAAAGGAAAATGCTAACTGCATCTCTCTTAGAGGCCAAAGGAATAGAATTATAGAAGCTTTCAAGCAAACTGGGGAGGCAGAGTACAAATCATTTAAAATATGACAAAAACCATTTCTTACCTAATTTTGTTTCAGAAGACTATAAGAATGAGCTTGTCTTCTAATCCTAAGTAGGTGGTAAATTATTTCCTTATGAGTTGTCAGTAGAAGAGCTGCCCTTTAGTATCTTCAGCAGTTTTTTCCACAAAATATACAAAGCACACCTATAAAATAATTAGATACAGCTTTATCACTGCCACATGGAGGGGGCATAGTCACAACATTAGTCATCTACATTGGCAATGACAGTACTATCATTGTTATAATATACAGGCTTGATCCAAGAGATGTTGGAAACACATAAAGACATCCTGAAGTTGGGATACCTAAGAAAACCTTATCAACAAGATGATTCATAGATTATAGGCAAATGGATAACGGATGCACCTAGGAAAACGATATTCAAAACATCCCTTTTATTTTCATTGATTTTTCAAATGTTCGTAAAGAAACGTAGATCACAGAGAGTAAGGGATGGCTGCACCATATGAAACAAGCAATACCTTTCAATACAATTATGTTTTTCTTGTTTAATTGCCAGTTGCCCCAGAACTGTTAACTAAAACCATCTTTGGGGTTTCCCTGGCGGTCTAGTGGTTAAGACTCCATGCTTTCAATACAGGGGGCTGGAGTTCAATCCCTGGTTGGGGATCTAAGATAATACATGCTGCGTGGCATGGCCAAAATATTAAAAAAAAATTTTTTTTAATTAAAAAGAATCTTTCCCAACTCTTCCAGGTTATATTATTAAAGTAAATTCTGATTCAGTTGATTTGGGGTTGGGATCTGAGATTCTGTGTTTCTAACAACCTCCCAAATCAAGTCACCAAAGAGGTGGGTCTGTGGTCTAAACATTCACTAGTAAGGTTCCACCAATCTATTTGACTTTCCCTGCACCAAAATACACTGTTGTTACTCTTATTTTGTGGCCCTTTGTCTTTCTATATAATTTTAAAATCTTTTGTCAACTATTCTCTCCTCCCTAACAAAATAGACAGTTAGGAATTTGATTGATCAAATTGGGCATCTGTAAAATCTTGAGTTTCCCAAGCCATGTATATTGTATATCATTCCATTTATTAAGGTCTTATTGTCACAAAATAATGCATTACTATTTTCCCCATGGGAGTTTTGCACATGTCTTGTTATGTCAGATGTATTCCCAGGAACTTCATATTTTGAATGTTAGTATAAATAATATCTCTTTGCAAGGGGTTTTTCATGTTTTGTTTATATATGTATGTATTTGTATAATTTTTGTATATTGATGTGTTTATCCAGGATATTTTCTAAACTCTTTTTTTTTTCTGTGGTTTTACATCATACATACATAATGAGTTTTACTTCTTCATTCTAAAATCTATACTTATTTATCTTGCCTTACTAAAAGAAAAAGAAAAGAAGTCAAATGATAAGTATATTACTTAATAGAAAAATCTATTTTATAATCTGTGATCAGCCAAAATGATCTCTTCATTAGGCTTAGGTCAACTAGAAAACTAATATGAAGACGGTTCCAGATGCTTCTCTTGACATTTATTGATTGTTCTCATACTTCTTGACTTTCTCTGGTGTCTGATATACAAGTGCTTAAACGTTACTAACATCCATTGTCCCAAGCTGACTTCCAGTTGATACTTCATCAGAAACAGACAAAAACCCTCATGGACAACTTGGCCAGTCTAGGAACTAAATTTGAGCAAAACAGGAAACAGAGGAATTATAACATGAGACATGGCTCAGTTCGGTCTAAGAACAAAGTGGAGATGCCCACACTAGGGAGCCATTACAGAGATACAACATATTACCTACACTACAGAGCTGAAATCACAAGGTTTCATGGAAAACCCATAAATAACTGAAATTGCTTTCTTGATAACAATGTCAGCCTGTAGGGTGAATTGCGCTTCTTGATAGCTTTCAGCCAATCAGTTCGACCACAGGAAAACATTAAGACTTACTGTTCCACAAACTGTCAATTTTGTTAATATTGGTTACCTGAGGAAAGGTAAATGTGCTTGATGGTGGGATGGAGAATGGGGTAAAGAAAGAGAAAGATGCAGTAACTAAAATAATAATAACGATTACAATAATAATAATAAAAATATAATAAATTGTTCTTCAAAAATGGGTTAAAAACCACTAAAATAATAATCATGAAGAAATATAGCGATGCAGAAAATGCTGAAAAGGACAGATGAAAACAGGACCCATGCACACACGTACACATTACATTGCAACTGTTTAACAATATGTGCACAAAATTTTTGGTTAGGAAAATCAATAAGCATGTATTTTTCCCCCTTCTCCTCTAGAGATTTCCTTAAAAAGATTAAAAAAAGGTGTGTGTTGGGGTGAGGGAACAGGATGTAAAAATGAAGAGACTGAGAGAGGCATCACTACAAATTTGTACAAGATAAGACAGATGAAAGAGCTTTCATGGTAAAAACAGGTTGGAAAAAGCAAAACTCTAGAATGTGTGCAGAGAATGCTGCAATTAAAGGAACGTCCTATATCATTGGCAGAAGTGTGGAGTAAGAAGTGAAGCTAAAGTATGCAATCAATTGACTGCCCGAGAAACACTGAATCTCCCTACCCTACCTTTTTGTACAGCAACTTCTTTTTTTTTCCTTCTCCGTAGTTAAATATCTGACTGTGAGTAAAAAAATAATAATAATAAAGTACATGGGAAAAGTGTTGTGTTTGAAGATATGAAATAACTATCTAGAAAATTAGGGATCAAAACAGATGGGAGGGAGGGGATTAGGAAAACATGGTGGAGTCGAAGGACTTGAGCTCACCTCCTCATATGAAAACACCAAACTCAAAACTAACTGTTGAACAACCACTGAAAAAAAGACTTGGAACATACCAAAAAAGATATTCCACATCCAAAGACAAAGAAGCCACAACAAGGCAGTAGCAGGGGCACTTTCATCATATAATCAAATCCCATACCCCCTGGGTAGGCGAGCCACAAACTGGAAAATAATTATATCACAGAGGTTCTCCCACAGGAGTGAGAGTTCTGAGCCCCACACCAGGCTCCCCAGCCTGGGGGTCTGGCATCAGGAGGAAGAGCCCCCAGAGCATTTGGTATTGAAGGACAGTGGGCCTTGAGTGCAGTAGTTCCATAGGACTGGGGTAAAAAGAGACTCCACTCATGGAGGGCACACACAAAGTTTCATGTGCTCTGGAACCCAGGGCAAAGCAGTGACTCCATAGGAGCCAGGGCCAGACCTACTTGCAGGTCTTGGAGGGTCTCCTGGGGAGGTGGGGGTCGGCTGTGGCTCACTGTGGAGATAAGGACACTGATAGCAGAGGCCCCAGGGAATATTTAGCGTGAGCACTCCTGGACATTGCCATTTTGGCACTGAGACCTGGCCCCATCCAACAGCTTGCAGGCTCTAGTGCTGGGATGCCCCTGGCCAAACAACCAACAATGTGGGAACACAGCCCCACCCATTAGCAGACAGGGTGCCTAAAGTCATCCTGAGCCCACAGCTGCCTCTAAACACATACCTTGACATGGCCCTGGCCTTCAGAGGTAAAGACCCAGCTCCATCCACCAGTGGGCAGGTATCAGTCCCACCCACAAGGAAGCCTGCACAAGCACCTCGACCAACCTCACCCACCAGGGAGCAGACACCAGATGAAAGAGGAGCTACAATCCTGCAGCCTGTGGAACAGAGAACACAAACGCAGAAAACTAGAGGAAGGGAAGAAAAAGAACTACAAAAACAAATCCAAGACAATTAACAAAATGGCAATGAGAACATATATATCGATAATTACCTTAAATGTAAATAGATTAAATGCTCTAACCAAAAGACAAAGACTGGCTGAATGGATACAAAAACAAGACCCATTTATATGTTGTCTACAAGAGACCCACTTCAAATCTAGGAACACATACAGACTAAAAGTCAGGGGATGGAAAAAGATATTACATGCAAATGGAAATCAAAAGAAAGCTGGAGCGGGATAGTCATATCAGACAAAATAGATTTTAAAATACTGTAAACAAAAGACAAAGAAAGACACTACATAATGATAAACGGATCAATCGAAGAAGAAGATATAACAATTGTAAATATACATGCGCCCAACATAGGAGCACCTCAATATATAAGGCAAATGCTAATAGCCATAAAAAGAGAAATTGACAGTAACACAACGAAGGTGGGGGACTTTAGCTCCCCACTTACATCAATGGACAGAACATCCATAAAGAAAATCAATAAGGAAACACAGGCCTTAAATGACACATTAGACCAGATGGACTTCATTGATATTTATACAACATTCCACCCACCCAAGTACACATGGAACATTCTCCAGGATAGATCACATGTTGGGCCACAAAGCAAGCCTCGGTGAATTTAAGAAAACTGAAATCATACCAAGCAACTTTTCCGACCACAACACTATGAGATTAGAAATCAAATACAAGAAAAAAACTGTAAAAAACACAAACACACGGAGATTAAACAATATGTTACTAAACAACCAATGGATCACTGAATAAATCAGAGGAAATTAAAAATATACCTAGACACAAATGAAAGAGAAAACACAATGATCCATAACCTAGGGTACACAGCAAAAGCAGTTCTAAGAGAGAAGTTTACAGTGATACAATCTTACCTCAGGAAATAAGAAAAATCTCAAACAACCAAACCTTACACCTAAACCAACTAAAGAAAGAAGAACAAATAAAACCCAAAGTTAGTAGAAGGAGAGAAATCATAAAGATCAGAGCAGAGATAAATGAAATAAAGATGAAGAAAACAGTAGAAAAGATCAATGAAACTAAAAGCTGATTCTGTGAAAAGATAAACAAAATTTATAAACCTTTAGCCAGAAAAAAAAGGAGCAGGCTCAAATCAATAAAATTAGAAATGAAAAAGAAGTTACAACTGACACCACAGAAATACAAAGGATGACAGAGATTACTACAGGCAACTATATGCCAATAAAATGGACAACCTGGAAGAAATGGATAAATTCTTTTTTTAAAAATTTTATTGGGCTTCCCTGGTGGCGCAGTGGTTGAGAATCCGCCTGCCAATTCAGGGGACACGGGTTTGAGCCCTGGCCTGGGAAGATCCCACATGCCGCAGAGCAACTAAGCCCATGCGCCACAACTGCCGAGCCTGCGCTCTGGAGCCCGTGAGCCACAACTACTGAGGCCCATGTGCCTAGAGCCTGTGCTCCGCAACAAGAGAAGCCACTGCAGTGAGAAGCCCGCGCACCGCAACGAAGAGTAGCCCCCGCTCGCCACAACTAGAGAAAAGCCCACGCGCAGCAACAAAGACCCAATGCAGCCAAAAATAAGTAAATAGAATAAATAAATTTATTAAAAAAAAAAAATTTTATTTATTTTAATTATTTATTTTTGGTTGTGCCAGGTCTTAGTTGCAGCCAGTGGGTTCCTTAGTTGCAGCCAGCGGGCTCCTTAGTTGTGGCATGCACACTCTTAGTTGCGGCATGCATGTGGAATATAGTTCCCTGACCAGGGATTGAACGCTCGTTCCCTGCATTGGGAGGCGAATTCTTAACCAGCACACCACCAGGGAAGTCCCCGGATGAATTCTTAAAAGGTACAATCTTCCAAGACTCAACCTGGAAGAAAGAGAAAATATGAACAAACCAATCACAAGTACTGAAATTGAAACTGTGATTTAAAAACTTGCAACAAACAAAAGTCCAGGACCAGATGGCTACACAGACGAATTCTATCAAACATTTAGAGAAGAGTTAACACTTATCCTTCTGAAACTATTCCAAAAAATTGCAGAAGGAGGAACACTTTCAAACTCATTCTATGAGGCCACCATCATCCTGATACGAAAACCAGACAAAGATACCACAAAAAAAGAAAACTAGAGGCCAATATCACTGATGAACATAGATGCAAAAATCCTCAACAAAATGCTAGCAAATCAAAACCAACAATATATTAAAAAGAAACACCATGATGAAGTGGGATTTATCCCAGGGATGCAAGGATTCTTCAACATAGACAAATCAATCAATGTGATACACCGTATTAACAAATTGAAGAATAAAAACCACATGATCATTTTAATAGATGCAGAAAAAGCTTTTGACAAAATTCAACACCCATTTATTATAAAACTCAACAGAAACTGGGCACACAGGGAAACTACCTCAACATAATAAAGGCCATATATGATAAACACCATACTCAACAAGGAAAAGCTGAAAGCTGAAAGATCAGGAGCAAGACAAGGATGTCCCCTCTCTCCACTTTTATTCAACATAGTTTTGCAAGTCCTAGCCATGCCAATCAGAGAAGAAAAAGAAATTAAAAGAATCCAAATAGGAAAAGGTGAAGTAAAACCAGCACTGTTTGCAGATGACATGATTCTCTACACAGAAAATCCTAAAGATGCTACCAGAAAACTTCTAGGGCTCATCAGTGAATTTGGTAAAATTGCAGGATAAAAAATTAACACATAGAAATCTCTTGCATATCTATACACTAACAACAAAAGATCAGAAAGAGAAATTAAGCAAACGATCCCAATTACTATCACGAGAAATTAAGCAAACAATCCCAATTACTATCACATCAAAAACAATAAAATACGTCGGAATAAATCTACCTAAGGAGGCAAAAAACCTATACTCTGTAAACTATAAGAGACTGATGAAAGAAATCAGAAATGACACAAACAGATGGAAAGGTATACCATGTTCCTGGATTGGAAGAATCAATATTTTCAAAATGACTATACTACCCAAGGCAATCTATATATTCAGTGCCATCCCTATCAAATCACCAATGGCATTTTTCACAAAACTAGAACAAAATATTTTTAAATTTGTATGGAAACACAAAACATAAAGCAATCCTGAGCAAGAAAAATGGAGCTGGAGGAATCAGGTTCCCTGACTCAGACCATACTCAAAGCTACAGTAATCAAAACAGTATGGTACTGGCACAAAAACAGAAATATAGATCAATGGAACAGGATAGAAAGCCCAGAAATAAACCCATGCACCTATGGTTCATTACTCTATGACAATGGAGGCAAGAATATACAGTGGAGAAAAGACAGTCTCTTCAGTAAGTGGTGCTGGGAAAACTGGACAACTGCATGGCAAAGAATGAAATTAGAACATTCTTTAACACCATACACAAAAATAAACTCAAAATGGATTAAAGACCTAAGTGTAAGACTGGATACTATAAAACTCTTAGAGGAAAACATAGGCAGACCACTCTTTGACATAAATTGTAGCAATATCTTTTTGGATCTACCTCCTAGAGTAATGAATATAAAAACAAACAAAAAAACCCAAATGGGAACTAATTAAACTTAAAAGCTTTTGCTCAGCAAAGAAAACCATACTCAAAATGAAAAGACAACCCACAAAATGGGAGAAAATATTTGCAAACGAAGCAACCAAAAAGGGATTAGTCTCCAAAATATACAAGCAGCTCATGTAGCTCAATATCAAAAAAACCCAAATAACCCAATCAAAAAATGGGCAGATCTAAATAGACATTTCTCCAAAGACATACAGGTGGCCAAAAAGCACAAGAAAAGTTGCTCAGGGCTTCCCTGGTGGCGCAGTGGTTGAGAGTCTGCCTGCTGATGCAGGGGACACGGGTTCGTGCCCCGGTACAGGAAGATCCCACATGCCACGGAGCGGCTGGGCCTGTGAGTCATGGCCGCTGAGCCTGCGCATCCGGAGCCTGTGCTCCGCAACGGGAGAGGCCACAACAGTGAGAGGCCCACGTACCGCAAAAAAAAAAAAAAGTTGCTCAACATTGCTAATTATTAGCAAAATGCAAATCAAAACTACAATAAGGTATCACCTCACACAGGTCAGAATGGCCGTCATCAAAAAGTCTACAAACAGGGCTTCCCTGGTGGCGCAGTGGTTGAGAGTCCGCCTGCCGATGCAGGGGACGCGGGTTCGTGCCCCGATCCCGGAAGATCCCACATGCCGCGGAGCGGCTGGGCTCGCGAGCCATGGCCGCGGGGCCTGTGTGTCCGGGGCCTGTGCTCCGCAACGGGGGAGGCCGCAGCAGTGAGAGGCCCGTGTACAGCAAAAAAAAAAAAAAAAAAAAAAAAAAAAAGTCTACAAACAATAAACGCTGGAGAGGGTGTGGAGAAAAGGGAACCCACCTACACTGTTGGTGGGAATGTAAACTGGTACAACCACTATGTAGAACGGTATGGAGGTTCCTTAAAAAACTTAAAATAGAACTACCATATGATTCAGCAATCCCACTCCTGGGCATATATTCAAATAAAACTCTAATTCAAAAAGATACATACACCCCTGTGTTCATAGCAGCACTATTCACAATAAGCAAGACATGGAAGCCACCTAAATGCCCATTGATAGAGGAATGCATAAAGAAGAGGTGGTACATATACACAATGGAATATTACTGAGCCATAAAAAAGAATGAAATAATGCCATTTGCAGCAACACGGATGGACCTAGAGATTATTATACTAAGTGAAGTAAGTCAGACAGAGAAAGACAAATACCATATGATATCACTTATATGTGGAATCTAAAAAAATGATATATGAACTTATTTATAAAACAGCAATAGACTCACAGACTTCGAAAACAAATTTATGGTTACCAAAGGGGAAAGGTGTGGGGGGAATAAATTAGGAGTTTGGGATTAACATATACACACTACTATATATAAAATAGAAAACTAGGAGAGGTAGCATGGGTTCCCAAAAGAAAAGTCTGTCTCATTCTGGCCTTTAGCTGACTTCCATCATAATCATGGTAAACCACCTATTCACTCTAAAGTAAACTGTACCAGTCAAATCAGTGCCAACCAAATATAGTTTCTAGGCAGCTTTTTTATTTTCTTCTTTCATATTATGAATGCACAGTCAAGGACAATTGGGTATTTGAAGAAAATCATTTTCTTTTTCACATTTGAAACCAATGTAAAACAATAATTAGCCCCCAAAGAAAATGGAGATAAGTCCATTAATAGAACATGTAAATTTTCCATCATCCTAAGAGAGTAAAGAAAAAAATGTACACATAATACAAGACCAGAAGCAGGACATCCAGCTATGGCTGAGTACAATCAGTAAATACTCTTCCAAAAAAGAAACTAAAGAGGTAGACAAAATTGACAAATACAACCATTTTAGTCACCTAGAAATAGACCAAAGGAAGATAACAATTTGAAAAGCATTTATATTTGAAAAACTATTCATCTTTAGATAGGAAAACTAGGACCCTCTGGTATTCTAGCCTAGAGCTACCCTTATCAACATCAATCACAACTCAGTGAGTACAGAAGTTCTTCCATGGTGGGGAAGGTCGTTAGAACCAGAAACATCTCTGCTGTGGTCAAAGGGGGCTCACTGGTACTTGAGTGGTGGGTGATGCCCACCTCCAGCAGTGTTTCAGTGGAAGTGATGGCCTTAAAAAAGTGAGCAAGAAAGGAAAGTCAACAGCTCAATTAGGCCAAGGTTATGTTCACACTTGGGGCAAGGGTACTCTTGGCTGTGGCTGATAGAGTATGTACAATGGAGGCCTGAGAGGAACAAAGCTAGCCACACATTCCTGAGGCTGAACAATCACATGCACAGAGGAAATGTGAAAGAGCTCAGCAGAAAGCAAAATCTGGGCACACTTGAAAACAATGTAAACTTTAAATATATTCCTCTATCAATACAGAGATCCATGAGCACATGACAGATGACTTACTGAATTGAAGTGTTTGCACACATCCACTATCCAACCATCAGCTTATCATTTAAGCTTCACAGACACAGAGGCAAGTCCTAGGAAACCAAATGTAAAACTCATAACAAGAATCTCAAAAAAAAAAAAAAAAAAAAAGTCAGTGGCCACTTATCACAAGGGAGGTAGGTGTTACTGACTTAGTTTAGGCAATTTACTAAACAAGGAAACAAGCAAATAAACAAAGCAACAACAGGGAGGAAAAAAATTCAGAACCCAGAATTGCTACAATATATGATCTAAAATATCCAGTTTTCAGCAAGAAATTATGAGACATGCAAATAAATAGGGAAAAAGCAGCCAATAGAAACTGAGCATCCCTGGATGTTGAATTTAAATGAAGACTTTAAAGCAGATATTATAAGTACATTCCATGAACCGAAGGTGACCATATTTAAAGAATAAAAGGAAAGTATGGCAATGATGAATAAAAAATGTAAGAGATTCACAATAAGGAGAAAGAAATTTTTAAAAAGAACCAAATGGAAATTTTGTACTTGAAAAGTGTATTAAATGGAAAGACACTATAGGAACTTGACAGCAGATTCAAGATGATCTGAAGAAAGAATTAGTGAATTTAAAGTAGATGAATATAAGAGGTAACTTTCCTCAACATAATAAAGGCCATATACGACAAACCCACAGCCAACATCATCCTCAATGGTGAAAAACTGAAGCCATTGCCACTGAGATCAAGAACAAGTCAAGGCTGCCCACTCTCACCACTCTTATTCAACATAGTTTTGGAAGTTTTAGCCACAGCACTCAGAGAAGAAAAGGAAATAAAAGGAATCCAAATTGGAAAAGAAGAAGTAAAGCTGTCACTGTTTGCAGATGACACGATACTATACACAGAGAATCCTAAAGATGCTACCAGAAAACTACTAGAGCTAATCAATGAATTTGGTAAAGTAGCAGGATACAAAATTAATGCACAGAAATTTCTGGCATTCCTGTACACTAATGATGAAAAATCTGAAAGTGAAATCAAGAAAACACTCCCATTTACCATTGCAACAAAAAGAATAAAATATCTAGGAATAAACCTACCTAAGGAGACAAAAGACCTGTATGCAGAAAATTATAAGACACTGATGAAAGAAATTAAAGGTGATACAAATAGATGGAGAGATATACCATGTTCCTGGATTGGAAGAATCAATATTGTGACAATGCCTCTACTACCCAAAGCAATCTACAGATTCAATGCAATCCCTATCAAACTACCACTGGCATTTTTCACAGAACTAGAACAAAAATTTTCAAAATTTCTTTGGAAAAACAAAAGACCCCGAATAGCCAAAGCAATCTTGAGAACGAAAAAGGGAACTGGAGGAATCGGGCTCCTTGACTTCAGACTATACTACAAAGCTACAGTAATGAAGACAGTATGGTACTGGCACAAAAACAGAAAGATAGATCAATGGAACAGGATAGAAAGCCCAGAGATAAACCCACGCACATATGGTCACCTTATCTTTTATAAAGGAGGCAGGAATGTACAGTGGAGAAAGGACAGCCTCTTCAGTGAGTGGTGCTGGGAAAACTGGACAGAGACATGTAAAAATATGAGATTAGATCACTGCCTAACACCATACACAAAAATAAGTTCAAAATGGATTAAAGATCTAAGTGTAAGGCCAGAGACTATAAAACCCTTAGAGGAAAACATAGGCAGAACACTCTATGACATAAATCACAGCAAGATCCTTTTGGACCCACCTCCTAGAGAAATGGAAATAAAAACAAAGATAAACAAATGGGACCTAATGAAACTTCAAAGCTTTTGCACAGCAAAGGAAACCATAAACAAGACCAAAAGACAACCCTCAGAATGGGAGAAAATATTTGCAAATGAAGTAACTGACAAAGGATTAATCTCCAAAATTTATAAGCAGCTCATGCAGCTCAATAGCAAAAAAACAAATAACCCAATCCAAAAATGGGCAGAAGACTTAAATAGGCATTTCTCCAAAGAAGATATACAGACTGCCAACAAACACATGAAAGAATGCTCAACATCATTAATCATTAGAGAAATACAAATCAAAACTACAATGAGATATCATCTCACACCAGTCAGAATGACCATCATCAAGAAATCTAGAAACAATAAATGCTGGAGAGGGTGTGGAGAAAAGGGAACACTCTTGCACTGCTGGTGGGAATGTGAATTGGTCCAGCCACTGTGGAGAACAGTATGGAGGTTCCTTAAAAAACTAAAAATAGAACTACCATATGACCCAGCAATCCCACTACTAGGCATATACCCTGAGAAAACCATAATTCAAAAAGAGACATGTACCAAAATGTTCATTGCAGCTCTATTCACAATAGCCCAGAGATGGAAACAACCTAAGTGTCCATCATCGGATGAATGGATAAAGAAGATGTGGCACATATATACAATGGAATATTACTCAGCCATAAAAAGAAATGAAATTGAGCTATTTGTAATGAGGTGGATAGCCCTAGAGTCTGTCATACAGAGTGAAGTAAGTCAGAAAGAGAAAGACAAATACCGTATGCTAACACATATATATGGAATTTAAGAAAAAAAAAATGCCATGAAGAACCTAGGGATAAAACAAGAATAAAGACACAGACCTACTAGAGAATGGACTTGAGGATATGGGGAGGGGGAAAGGTAAGCTGTGACAAAGCGAGAGAGAGGCATGGACATATATACACTACCAAACGTAAGGTAGATAGCTATTGGGAAGCAGCCGCATAGCACAGGGAGATCAGCTCGGTGCTTTGTGACCACCTGGAGGGGTGGGATAGGGAGGGTGGGAGGGAGGCAGATGCAAGAGGGAAGGGATGTGGGAACAGATGTATATGTATAACTGATTCACTTTGTTATAAAGCAGAACCTAATTAAAAAAAAAAAAATTAGAGACAAAGAGAAGGAAGTGTCATGAGAAGCTCCTAGCCTCTCTCAGTGAATTTTATTAGGTTATATCTGAAAGACTGGGCTGTGAGAAACAGTTCAAGTAAAAAAAATAATAATAGTAAAATAAAATAAATAAACTAAACTAAAATAAATGAATATAAATTATCCAATCTGAAGAACAGAGAGAAAAAATAATTTAAAAAATGAACAGGACTTCCCTCATGGTGCAGTGGTTAGGAATCCGCCAGCCAATGCAGGGGACACAGGTTCAAGCCTTGGTCCGGGAAGATCCCACATGCCGCGGATCAACTAAGCCGGTGCACCACAACTACTGAGCCTGTGCTCTAGAGCCCATGAGCCACAACTACTGAGCCTGAGTGCCACAACTACTGAAGCCCGTGTACCTAGATCCCGTGCTCCGCAACAAGAGAAGCCATCACAATGAGAAGCCCGCGCATCGCGAAGAAGAGTAGCCCCTGTTCTCCTCAACTACAGAGAGCCCGTGTGCAGCAACGAAGACCTGGTGCAGCCAAAACTAAATAAATTAAATAAATAAAATTTTTTAAAAAAGAACAAAGACTCAGACAGTTTGGAAAATCACAACTATATCAAAAACCATGTAATGAGTATCCCAGAAGGAATAGAATCAGAAAAAGGGATAGAAAAAAATACATGAAGAAATAAAGGATAAAAACATACCAAATTTGATGAAAAACATTCACCTACTCATCAAAGAAATTCAACAGACCCCACGCAGGACAATATAAAGAGATGGATATTTCAACATAACCTAATCAAATTATTGGTCAACAAAGACAAAGAGAAAATCTTAAAAGCAGCAAGAGAAAAGTAAATCATCACATATAGGTGAGCATCAATGAAACAATGGAGGCCAGAAGTCAGTGGAATGAGAAATTCAAAATGCTGAAAGAAAAAAATACTGTCCACTGATTATCCTATATCAAGAATAACTACACTGTAAAGCAATTATTCTGCAACAAAGATGTTAAAAAAAATTTAAAAAATAAAACTGGAGATGAATAAGGTAGAGGGAAAAAAAAAAGCTTTGGGCTTCCCTGGTGGCACAGTAGTTGAGAATTCGCTGGCCAATGCAGGGTACACAGGTTTGAGCCCTGGTCTGGGAAGAACTCACATGCCGAAGACCAACTAAACCCGTGTGCCACAACTGCTGAGCCTGAGCTCTAGAGCCCGTGAGCCACAACTACTGAGCCCATGTGCCACAACTATGAAGCCCACGTGCCTAGAGCCTGTGCTCCGCAACAAGCGGAGCCACCGCAATGAGAAGCCCGTGCACCACAACGAAGAGTAGCCCCCACTCACCGCAATTAGAGAAAGCCTGCGTGCAGCAATGAAGATTCAGTGTAGCCAAAAATAAAATAAATTAATTAATTTTTAAAAAAAGAATAACTACCTTTAAATTGAGGCAAAATAGAGCCATCACTTTTAACACTGAAGAAATAAAGATTGAGAATTTGTTGTTAGCAGATGGGTCTTAAAAAAATATTAAGGGAAATCCTTCAAGCTGCAAGGAATTGACACCAGATGGTAATTTAAATCCAAAGTAAGAAATAAAGAGCTCCAGAAATGGTAAATATGTGGGCTAATATAAAAGGGTCTATAAAATATTATCTCATTTCTTTTTTTTTTTTTTTTGCGGTACGCAGTCCTCTCACTGTGGTGGCCTCTCCCGCTGCGGATCACAGGCTCCGGATGTGCAGGCTCAGCGGCCATGGCTCACGGGCCCAGCCGCTCTACGGCATGTGGGATCCTCCCAGACCGGGGCACAAACCCATGTCCCCTGCATCAGCAGGCGGACTCTCAACCACTGCGCCACCAGGGAAGCCCTATCTCATTTCTTTTAATTGAACTCTTTAAAAGACATAGATTGCATAAAGCAATAACTATAGTAATGCATTGATTATTTTCAAACATGTAGAGATGTAACACATATGACAATAATAGCAGAAAGGACAGAAAGGAATAAAACTATGCTGAAACAAAATTTCCATATTTTATCAAAATTAAGTCGGTATTAACTGGTTACATTAAGCTGGCTGTGGCAAGTTAAGATGTAGACTATGTTCTCTAGTGCAAACACTAAGAAAATTATTTAAAAGGTAAAGTTTCACTAGAAATTAAATTATGACAATATTAAAAATATTTATCTACCAAAGAAGGCAACCAAGGTAGAAGAAAGAAATAAAAGAGACAAGAGTCATATAAAAACAAAGCAATATGGAAAATGTAAACGTGATCATGCTAATAAGTACATTAAATATGAAAGGTCTAAACACCTCAATCCAAAGGCAGGAATTGTTAGATTAGATAAAAATGCAAGAGGCAGCCATGTGTCATCTATACAAGACATATTTTACATTCAAAGACAATAAATAGATTAAAAGTTAAAAGACGGAAAAGATATGCCATACAATAGCTGGAGTTACTGTACTAATAGTAAACAAAATAGGCTTCAAGAAATAGTACTTGAGGGGACTTCCCTGGTGGCCCAGTGGGTAAGATTTTGTGCTCCCAATTCCGGGGGCCCCAGCTCCATCCCTGGTCGGGGAACTAGATCCCACATGCATGCCTCAACTAAGAGTCTGCATGCTGCAACTAAGAATTTTGCATGCCACAACTAAGAAGTTTGCATGATGCAATTAAAGACCCAGCATGCCGCAACTAAGACACGGCACAGCCAAAATAAATTAATTAATTTTAGAAAAAGAAATAGTATTTGAGAAAAACAGATATAAAAGGGTCAATACATCAAAAAGATATAATATTTACAAATATATATGCACCTAAAACAGGGCCTCAAAGTCAATGGAGCAAAAAATGACAGAATTCAAAGAAGAAATTGACTATTTGAGAATTATAATTAGATATTTCAATCCTCTGCACTCAATAATT
The DNA here is from genome assembly GCF_025265405.1 of Mesoplodon densirostris. NCBI lineage: Eukaryota > Metazoa > Chordata > Mammalia > Artiodactyla > Ziphiidae > Mesoplodon > Mesoplodon densirostris. Next base: position 77,814,229 of record NC_082663.1, read on the forward strand.
GATGGAATTAAACAGAAAATCAGCAAGAGTACAGAAGATCTGAATGCTGTCAACCTATTCAACCTAACTCCCATATACAGACTACTCCACTCAATGATGGCAGAATACACATTTTTTTTTTCAAATGCCAAAAAATTTTTTCAAAAATAGATCATATTCTAGGTCATAAAACAAGTCTCAATAAATTTAAAAGTAATGAGGTCATAGGAAGTAATAAGATCATGTTCTATGAGTATAACAAAATTAAATCAGAAATCAATAGCATTAAAAATTTTGGAAAATTCCCAATATTTGGAAGTTAAAGAACATATTTTTAAATAACAACAAGTCATAAAAAGAATCACAGGGGATATTAGAAAATATTTTTTACTGAACGATAGTGGAAACACAATATGTCACATTTTATGGGATACATAAAAAGCTATAGAAGGAAATCTATAGCTTTAAACACATATCAAAAAAGAAGAAAAGTGTAGAAGAAGTACCTCAAGATTCAATCTTAGGACACTAGAAAAAGAAGAGCAAACCACATGCAAAGCAAGGAGAAGAAAGGCAACATGAAGGATTACAGCAGAAATAAATGATACAGAAAAGAGAAAAGCAATAGACAATAAAAACAAAAGTTGGTTTTTGAAAATATTAACAAAATTGCAAATGCTTAGCTAGACTGATCAAGAGAAAAAGAAAAAGGGCAGAAATTACCAAAATAATGAATGAAAAATATATCACTACTGGTCATACAGAAATCGAAAAGATTATAAGACAACACAATGAACAACTTGATGCCAAAAAGTAGACACACACGGTGCTTTGTGACCGCCTGGAGGGGTGGGATGGGGAGGGTGGGAGGGAGGGAGATGCATGAGGGAAGGGATGTGGGAACAGATGTATATGTATGACTGATTCACTTTGTTATAAAGCAGAAACTAATTAAAAAAAAAAAGTAGACACACAGATGAAATGGACACATTTTTAGAAAGACATAAATGACCAAAACCAAATCAAGAAAAACTGTAAAAACTGAACAGATCTAAAACAAGTGAAGAAATTGAATTAGTAATTCAAAATCTTCCCACAAGGAAAAGCAAAGACCCAAGGTCTTCACTGGTGAATTCTATACAAAAAAAAAAAAAAAAAAAAACCAACATTTCACAAACTCTTTTAGAAAACAGAGGAAAGAAACCTTGCTAACTCATTCTATGACGACAGTATTACCCTGAAAACAAAGCCAAACAAACATATCAGAAGAAAATAAAACTGTAGATGAAATGCCTATATTGAAAAAGAAAGATCTAAAATCACTACCATAACCATCAACCTTAAGAAACTAGAAAAAGAAGAGCAAGCTAAACCTAAAGCAAGCAGAAGGAAGAAAACATTGCACGCATGCACACACACACACAAAAGAGAGGCAAGATTGAAATTGCAAAAATTAGGAATGAAAGGAGGAACACTATTACTGACCTTACAGAAATAAAGAGATTAGAAGGGGATACAATATACAGTTGTACATCATTAAATTTTATAACCTAGATGAAACAGACAAATTCCCAAAAAGACACAAAGTACTGAAATAACTGGAGACTAAAAAATATGAAAAGACCTATAACAAAAAAGCAGATTGAATTAATGATCAAAAAATTTTTTCACAAAGACAAACCCAGATCAGATGGTTTCATTGGTGAATTCTACCAGAAATCAACACCAATCCTTCACAAACTCTCCCAAAAACAGAACCTCATTCTCTAAGGCCAGTATTACCTTGATACTAAAACCAGACAAAAACATTACAAGAAAAGAAAACTATAGACCAATATTCCTTATGAATATATAGGCTAAAATACTCAACAAACTATTAACAAATTGAATCCAGCAACATATAAAAAGCATTTTACACCATGACTAAGTGGCATTTATCCCAGGAGTGTAAGGTTGAATCAACACAGGAAAATGAACCAATGTAATATACCTCATTAATAGAATATAGGACAAAAACTACATGATGATCTAAATAGATGCAGAGAAGAATGTGTGAAAATCCAACACCCTTTCATGATTAAAAAAACCTCAACAAACCAGGAGTAGAAGGGAATTTCATCAACTTGATAAAAGACATTTACATAAAACCCACAACTAACTTCATACTTAATGGTGAAAGACTGAAAGCTTTGCCCTTAAGATCAGGAACAAGACAAGTGTGTCCGTTTTTAACCCTTCTGTTCAATATTGTACTGGAAGTTCTAGCCAGGACAATTAGGCAAGAAAAGTAAATACAAGGCATCTAGACTGGAAAGGAAGAAGTAAAACTATCTCTTCTTATAGATGACATGATCTTATATGTAGAAAGTCCTAAGGAATTCTAAAACAAACCAAAAACTCAAACTAGTGGAGCTAATAAATACATTCAACAAAGTTTGCAGAAAATAAGATTAATAAACAGAAACAAATTATATTTAATATGCTAGCAATTAACAATTTTAAAATGAAATTAGGAAAGAAATTCCATTTACAATAGCATCAAATAGAATAAAATATTCAGGAAAACATTTAACAAAAGAAGTGCAAGACCTATCCACTGAAAGATCTAAATACATGAAAAGTCCATTGCTTATGGACTGAAAGATTTAATATTGTTAAACTGGCAATACTTCTCAAATTAATCTGCAGATTCAATGCAATCTCTATCAAAATCCCAGCTGCTTATTAACAAACTGATCTTAAAATTCATATGGAAATGCAAGGGACAGTCAAAAAAATCTTGAAACAGAAGAATGGAGTTAGAGAACTCACATTTCCTACTTTTCAAAACTTACTACAGAGCTGCAGTAATCAAGACTGTGTGACAGGACAGGCATAAAGATAGACATGTAATCAATGGAATCAAATAGAGAGTCCAAAAATAAACCCATACAAAGTTCAATTGATTTTTGATAAGGGATTCAAGAAAATTCAATAGGGAAAGATTGTCTCTTCAAGCAAAGCTGCTGAGACAACTGAATACCAACATGCAAAAGAATGAAGTCGAACTCCTTCATCTAAAGACATACAAAAGTTTACTCAAAATCGATCAATGACCTAAACACAAGTGATAAAATACATACAATTTTTAGAAGAAATCACAGGTGTAAAATCAAAAACATTTGTTCTTCAAAGGATGACATCAATAAAGTGAAAAAACCTACGTGAAAAAACAACCTACTGAGTGGGAGAAAATATTTGCAAATCAAATATCTGATAAGGAGATAGTATCCCCAAATCTATACAGAACTATTACAGCTCAACAACAAAATGACAAGTAATTCCATTTAAAAATGACAAAGGGGGACTTCCCTGATGGTCCAGTGGTAAAGAATCCGCCTTCCAATGCAGGGGACGTGAGTGCAATCCCTGGTCGGGGAACTAAGATCCCATATGCCACGGGGCAACAAAGCCCATGCACCACAACTACTGAGCTCATGTGCCTCAACTAGAGAGTCCATAGGCCGCAAACTACAGAGCCCACGCTCTCTGGAGCCCACGTCAAAACTAGGCAAGAGAAAACCCTCACTCCACAACTAGAGAGAAGCCCGCGCACCGCAAGGAGGAGCCTGCCTGCCGCAACAAGCGCCATAATAAAACATCCCACATGCTTCAACAAAGACCCCATGCAGCCAAATAAATAAATAATAAATAAATAAACATTGTTTTAAAAAATAACAAAAGATTTGAATAGACATATGTCCAAAGGAGACAGACAAATGGCCAATAAGTACACGAAAGGATGCTGAGCATCATTAACTTTCAGATAAATACAAATTGAGACCACGTAAGATACCACTTCACAACTCACTAGAATGGCTATAATCAAAAGACAGACACTAACATGTTTTGGGGAGGATGTGGAAAAACTGAAACCATCACACACTGCTAGTGGGATTGTAAAGGTCTCCCTCCCCCACCCCTCTCAGTGGGGTATTTCATTTGCATTTTGCATTTTGTGATTATTTTTGTGATCTCTCCCACTACACTGAAGCATTTGAGACTAGGAGTAGGTCTCTTTCCCTCACTCGAGTATATCAGTTAGAGCAACTGTCTTTCTGTGCTATCTGCAATCACTGATTTGCTTACCTCTCTCAACCACTAGACTATAATCTTCTTAAGAGAGACACTGTGCTTTCTTTATTTTTGCATCTTAGTACCTAGCCTAGTAGTTAACACACAGGAAGTACAAAAGAAAAAATTAAACAAGAGATTCCAAAGTATGGTACACAGATCCCTGGTGGAGACCCAATATTCTTACAGAAGGTTCACAAGGTAAAAACTATTTTCATAGTAATAAGACATTACAAGCCATTTCAATACATTGACATTTGTACTAAATGCAAAAGCAACAAGGCCCTAGCACAAATTATAATCCCCAAACTGTGTTAGTTTTACTAGTTTTCTATTGCTACTGTAATAAGTTGCCACAAATTTATTGTCATAAAGCCACAAAAATTTATTATCTTACAGTTCTCCTGGTTAAAGACCATTTCAGGGTCTCATTAGGCTAAAACCAAATGCTCAGCAGTTGCATTCCTTTCTGGAGGCTATGAAGAGAATCCCTTGTTTCCTTGCATTTTTTAGCTTCTAGAGGCTGCTCTCTCATTCCTTGGCTGGTGGCCCACTTCCCCCATTTTCTAGCTAGCTATGTGAGTCCTTTTCATATTTCATCACTCTGAATTGCTCTTCTGCCTCCTTCTTCCACTTTTGAGAACCACTGTAATTACACTGCACCCATTCAGATAATCTAGGATAATCTGAATATTTTATTTTATTTATTTATTTATTTATTTTTTTCTTTTTGCGGTATGCGGGCCTCTCACTGTTGTGGCCTCTCCCGTTGCGGAGCACAGGCTCCGGATGCGCAGGCCCAGCGGCCATGGCTCACGGGCCCAGCCGCTCCGCGGCATATGGGATCCTCCCAGACCAGGGCACGAACCCGTATCCCCTGCATCGGCAGGCGGACTCTTAACCACTGCGCCACCAGGGAGGCCCGATCTGAATATTTTAAAGCAAACTGACTATCAAATTTAAGTCCCCTTTGCTATATAACATAACATAGTCACAGGTTCTAGGGATTATGATGTATGCGTTTCTGGGGGCCATTCTCCTGCCTACCCCTGTAGTCACATTTTTCACCATCACACAGTTAAAATAAAAAATAATGGCAGGTTCACTTAAAAATGTCCTCGATGAGGCACTAAAAATTAGTAATTTTATTAACTCAACCTTTGAATACACCACACATTTGCTCAAAATTAATCAAATTGAGTTGTCATTTCAAGGAAAATATTAGACAGTATTTGTTGCCAATGATAAAATTAGAGCTTTTAAAGCAAAAACAAAGATCTTGGAAAATTCATGTACTTGCAGATGGACAGTTTTGCAATATTTTAAGGTTTTCCTGAGGAAATTACTGGTGATATTAACAAATGGGATTTTTTGATATTGTATAATGAAGTATATTAAGATTTGGAAGTCAAGCATACCTCAGTGAATCAATATTTTCACATGGCCAATGCATTACGTAACGAAAGTATGTGCTTGTAAAAGATTCATTCAAAGTGCAAGATACGAGGCAGGCTTCAAGATGGCGGGAAAGTAAGACGTGGAGATGACCTTCCTCCCCACAAATACATCAGGAATACATCTACATGTGGAACAGCTCCTACAGAACACCTACTGAAGGCTGGCAAAAGACCTCAGACGTCCGAAAAGGCAAGAAACTCCCCACATAACTGGGTAGGGCAAAAAAAAAAAGAATAAACAGAGACAAAAGGATAGGGACGGGACCTGCACCAGTGGGAGGGAGCAGTGAAGGAGGAAAGGTTTCCACACACTAGGAAGCCCCTTCACGGTCAGAGACTGCGGGTGGTGGAGGGGGGAAGCTTCGGAGCCACGGAGGAGAGCACAGCAACAGGGGTGCGGAGGGCAAAGCAGAGAGTCCCACACAGAGGATCGGTGCCGACCAACACTCACCAGCCTGAGAGGCTTGTCTGCTTACCCTCTGGGGCGGGCGGGGATTGGGAGCTGAGGCTCGGGCTTCGGAGGTCAGACCCCAGGGAGAGGACTGGGATTGGCTGCGTGAACACAGCCTGAAGGGGGCTAGTGCGCCACAGCTAGCCCGGAGGGAGTCCGGGAAAAAGTCAGGAGCTGCGAAGGGGCAAGAGACTCTTTCTTCCCTCTTTGTTTTCTGGTGCGTGAGGAGAGAGGATTAAGAGCGCCGCTTAAAGGAGCTCCAGAGAAGCTCCAGAGACAGGCGCGAGCCGCAGCTATCAGCGTGGACACCAGAGACGGGCATGAGATGCTAAGGCTGCTGCTGCAGCCACCAAGCCTGTGTGTGAGCACAGGTCACTATCCATACCTCTCCTCCGGGGAGCCTGTGCAGCCCGCCACTGCCAGGCTCCCGTGATCCAGGGACAAATTCCCCAGAAAACACGGCATGCCTCAAGCTTTTGCAACGTCACGCCGACCTCTGCCACCGCAGGCTCACCCCGCATTCCGTACCCCTCCCTCTCCCCGGCCTGAGTGAGCCAGAGCCCCCTAATCACCTGCTCCTTTAAGCCCGTCCTGTCTGGGCAAAGAACAGACGCCCTCAGACGACCTACACACAGAGGCAGGGCCAAATCCAAAGCTGAACCCCAGGAGCTGTGCGAATAAGGAAGAGAAAGGGAAATTTCTCCCAGCAGCCTCAGGAGCAGCGGATTAAATCTCCACAATCAACGTGATGTACCCTGCACCTCTGAAATACCTGAATAAACAACAAATCATCCCTAACTGAGGAGATGGACTTTGGGAGCAACGATATACATATATTTTTCCCTTTCTCTCTTTTTCTGAGTGTGTATGTGTATGCTTCTGTGTGTGATTTTGTCTATATAACTTTGCTTTTACCATTTGTCCTAAGATTCTGTCTGTCCGTTGTTTTTTTTTTAGTATAGTTTTTAGCGCTTCTTATCATTGGTGGATTTGTTTTTAGGTATGATTGCTCTCTTCTCTTTCTTTTTTTATTACTTAAAAATTTTTTTAATATTTATTTTTTATTTTAATTATTTTATTTTATTTTATTTTATCTTTTTCTTTCTTTCCTTCTTTTTTCTCCCCTTTACTCTAAGCCGTGTGGATGACAAGCTCTTGGTGCTCCAGCCAGGCGTCAGAGCTGTGCCTCTGAGGTGGGAGAGCCAAGTTCAGGACATTGCTCCACCAGAGACCTGCCAGCTCCACATAATACCAAATGGCAAAAATCTCCCAGAGATCTAAACCTCAATGCCAAGATCCAACTCCACTGAATGACCAGCAAGCTACAGTGTTGGATACCCAATGCCAAACAACTAGGAACACAGGAACAAAACCCCACCCATTAGCAGAGAGGCTGCCTAAAATCATAATAAAGTCACAGACACCCCAAAACACACCAACAGACGTGGACCTGCCCACCAGAAAGACAAGATGCAGCCTCATCCACCAGAACACAGGCACTAGTCCGGTCCACCAGGAAGTGTACACAACCCACGGAACCAACCTTAGCCACTGGGAGCAAACACCAAAAACAACGGGAACTACGAACCTGCAGGCTGAGAAAAGGAGACCCCAAACACGGTAAGCTGAGAAAAATAAGAAGACAGAGGAACACAGAGCTGATGAAGGAGCAAGGTAAAAACCTACCAGACCTAACAAATGAAGAGGAAACAGGCAGTCTACCTGAAAAACAACTCAGAATAATGATAGTAAAGATGATCCAAAATCTTGGAAAGAGAATAGAGAAAATACAAGAAACGTTTAACAAGGACCTAGAAGAACTAAAGAGCAAACACACAATGATGAACAACACAATAAATGAAATTAAAAATTCTCTAGAATGAATCAGTAGCAGAATAACTAACGAAGAAGAACAGATAAGTGACCTGGAAGATAAAATAATGGAAATAACTGCCACAGAGCAGAATAAAGAAAAAGGAATGAAAAGAATTGAGGACAGTCTCAGAGACCTCTGGGACAACATTAAATGCACCAACATTCGAATTATAGGGGTACCAGAGAAGAAGAGAGAAAGAAAGGGACTGAGAAAATATTTGAAGAGATTATAGTTGAAAACATCCTTAATATGGGAAGGGAAATAGTAAATCAAGTCCAGGAAGCACAGAGAGTGCCATACAGGATAAATCCAAGGAGAAACACACCAAGACACATATTAATCAAACTATCAAAAATTAAATACAAAGAAAAAATATTAACAGCAGCAAGGGAAAAATAACACATAAGGGAATCCCCAAGAGGTTAACAGCTGATCTTTCAGCAGAAATTCTGCAAGCCAGAAGGGAGTGGCAGGACATATTTAAAGTGATGAAGGAGAAAAACCTACAACCAAGATTACTCTACCCAGCAAGGATCACATTCAGACTTGATGGAGAAATTAAAAGCTTCACAAACAAGCAAAAGCTAAGAGAATTCAGCACCACCAAACCATCTTTACAACAAATGTTAAAGGAATTTCTCTAGGCAGGAAACACAAGAGAAGGAAAAGACCTACAATAACAAACCCCAAACAATTAAGAAAACGGTAACAGAGACATACATATCAATAATTACCTTAAATGTAAATGGATTAAATGCTCCAACCAAAAGACATAGACTGGCTGAACGGATACAAAAACAAGATCCGTATATGTGCTGTCTACAAGAGACCCACTTCAGACCTAGGGACACATACAAACTGAAAGTGAAGGGATGGAAAAAGATATTCCATGCAAAGGGAAATCAAAAGAAAGCTGGAGTAGCAATTCTCATATCAGACAAAACAGACTTTAAAACAAAGACTATTACAAGAGACAAAGAAGGACAGTACATAATGATCAAGGGATCAATCCCAGAAGATGTAACAATTGTAAATATTTATGAACCCAACATAGGAGCACCTCAATACATAAGGCAAATACTGACAGCCATAAAAGGGGGAAATGACAGTAACACAATCTTAGTAGGGGACTTTAACACCCCACTTTCACCAATGGACAGATCATCCAAAATGAAAATAAATTAGGAAACACAAGCTTTAAATGATACATTAAACAAGATGGACTTAATTGATATTTATAGGACATTCCATCCAAAAACAAGAGAATACACTTTCTTCTCAAGTGCTCATGGAACATTCTCCAGTATGGATCATATCTTCTGTCACAAATCAAGCCTTGGTAAATTTAAGAAAATCGAAACCATATCAAATGTCTTTTCTGACCACAATGCTATGAGACTACATATCAATTACAGGAAAAAATCTGTAAAAAATACAAACACATGGAGGCTAAACAATACACTACTTAGTAACCAAGAGATTATTAAAGAAATCAAAGAGAAAATCAAGAAATACCTAGAAACAAATGACAATGAAAACACGATGTCCCAAAATCTATGGGATGTAGCAAAAGCAGTTCTAAGAGGGAAGTTTATAGCAATACAATCCTACCTTAAGAAACAGGAAACATCTCAAATAAACAACCTAACCTTACACCTAAACCAATTAGAGAAAGAAGAACCAAAAAAACCCCAAAGTTAGCAGAAGGAAAGAAATCATAAAGATCAGATCAGAAATAAATGAAAAAGAAAGGAAGGAAACAATAGCAAAGATCAATAAAACTAGAAGCTGGTTCTTTGAGAAGAAAAACAAAATTGATAAACCATTAGCCAGACTCATAAAGAAAAAAAGGGAGAAGAATCAAATCAGTAGAATTAGAAATGAAAAAGAAGTAACAATGGACACTGCAGAAATACAAAGGGTCAAGAGAGATTACTACAAGCAACTCTATGCCAATAAAATGGACAATCTGGAAGTAATGGACAAATGTTTAGAAACGCACAACCTCCCAAGACTGAACCAGGAAGAAATAGAAAATATGAACAGACCAATCACAAGCACTGAAATTGAGACTGTGATTAAAAATCTCCCAACAAACGAAAGCCCAGGACCAGATGGCTTCACAGGCGAATTCTATCAAACATTTAGAGAAGAGCTAACACCTATCCTTCTCAAACTCTTCCAAAATATAGCAGAGGGAGGAACACTCCCAAACTCATTCTACGAGGCCACCATCACCCTGATACCAAAACCAGACAAGGATGTCAAAGAAAGAAAACTACAGGCCAATATCACTGATGAACATAGATGCAAAAATCCTCAACAAAATACTAGCAAACAGAATCCAAGAGCACATTAAAAGGATCATACACCATGATCAAGTGGGGTTTATTCCAGGAATGCAAGGCTTCTTCAATATACACAATCAGTCAACGTGATACACCATATTAACAAATTGAAGGAGAAAAACCATATGATCATCTCAATAGATGCAGAGAAAGCTTCTGACAAAATTCAACACCTATTTATGATAAAAACTCTACAGAAAGTAGGCATAGAGGGATCTTACCTCAACATAATAAAGGCCATATATGACAAACCCACAGCCAACATTGTTCTCAATGGTAAAAAACTGAAACCATTTCCTCTAAGATCAGGAACAAGATAAGGTTGTCCACTCTCACCACTATTCAACATAGTTTTGGAAGTTTTACTCACAGCAATTAGAGAAGAAAAAGAAATAAAAGGAATCCAAATCAGAAAAGAAGTAAAGCTGTCACTGTTTGTAGATGACATGATACTATACATAGAGAATCCTAAAGAAGCTACCAGAAAACTACTAGAGCTAATCAATGAATTTGGTAAAGTAGCAGGATACAAAATTAATGCACAGAAATCTCTTGCATTCCTATACACTAATGATGAAAAATCTGAAAGTGAAATTAAGAAAAGTCTCCCATTTACCACTGCAACAAAAAGAATAAAATACCTAGGAACAAACCTACCTAAGGAGACAAAAGACCTGTACGCAGAAAATTATAAGACACTGATAAAAGAAATTCAAGATGATACAAATGGATGGAGAGCTATACCATGCTTTTGGATTGGAAGAATCAACATTGTGAAGATCACTATACTACTCAAAGCAATCTACAGATTCAATGCAATCCCTATCAAACTACCACTGGCATTTTTCACAGAACTAGAACAAAAAATTTCACAATTTGTATGGAAAAACAAGACCCTAAATAGCCAAAGCAGTCTTGAGGGGAAAAAAAGGAGCTGGAGGAATCAGACTCCCTGACTCCAGACCATACTACAAAGCTACAGTAATCAAGATGCTAAGGTACTGGCACAAAAAGAGAAATATACATCAATGGAACAGGATAGAAATCCCAGAAGTAAAGCCACACACATATGGTCACCTTATCATTGATAAAGCAGGCAAGAATATACAATGGAGAAAAGACAGCCTCTTCAATAAGTGGTGCTGGGAAAACCGGACAGCTACATGTAAAATAATGAAATTAGGACACCCCCTAACACCATACACAGACATAAACTCAAAATGGATTCAAGACCTAAATGTAAGGCCAGACACTATCAAACTCTTAGAGGGAAACATAGGCAGAACACTCTATGACATAAATCACAGCAAGATCCTTTTTTTTTTTTTTTTTTTTTTGCAGTACACGGGCCTCTCACTGTTGTGGCCTCTCCCATTGTGGAGCACAGGCTCCGGATGCGCAGGCTCAGCGGCCATGGCTCACGGGCCCAGCCGCTCCGCGGCATATGGGATCCTCCCGGACTGGGGCACGAACCCGTGTCCCCTGCATTGGCAGGCAGACTCTCAACCACTGCGCCACCAGGGAGGCCCAGCAAGATCCTTTTTGACCCACCTCCTAGAGAAATGGAAATAAAAACAAAAATAAACAAATGGGACCTAATGAAACTTCAAAGCTTTTGCACAGCAAAGGAAACCATAAACAAGACCAAAAGACAACCCTCAGAATGGGAGAAAATATTTTCAAATGAAGCAACTGACAGAGGATTAATCTCCAAAATTTACAAGCAGCTCATGCAGCTCAATATCAAAAAAACAAACAACTCAATCCGAAAATGGGCAGAAGGTCTAAATAGGCATTTCTCCAAAGAAGATATGCAGATTGCCAAGAAACACATGAAAGAATGCTCAACATCATTAATCATTAGAGAAATGCAAATCAAAACTACAATAAGATATCATCTCACAGCGGTCAGAATGGCCATCATCAAAAAATCTACAAATAGGGCTTCCCTGGTGGCGCAGTGGTTGAGAGTCCGCCTGCCAATGCAGGGGACACAGGTTCGTGCCCCGGTCCGGGAAGATCCCACATGCCACGGAGCGGCTAGGCCCGTGAGCCACGGCCGCTGAGCCTGCACGTCCGGAGCCTGTGCTCCGCAACAGGAGAGGCCACAACAGTGAGAGGCCCGCGTACCACAAAAAAAAAAAAAAAAATCTACAAATAATAAATGCTGCAGAGGTTGTGGAGAAAAGGGAACCCTCTTGCCCTGTTGGTGGGAATGTAAATTGATACAGCCACTATGGAGAACAGTACGGAGGATCCTTAAAGAAATAAAAATAGAACTACCATACGACCGAGCCATCTCACTACTGGGCATATATCCTGAGAAAACCATAATTCAAAAAGAGTCACGTACCACAATGTTCATTGCAGCTCTATTTACAATAGGCAGGACATGGAAGCAACCTAAGTGTCCATCGACAGATGAATGGATAAAGAAGATGTGGCACATATATACATGGAATATTACTCAGCCATGAAAAGAAATGAAATTGAGTTATTTGTAGTGAGGTGGATGGACATAGAGTCTGTCATACAGAGTGAAGTAAGTCAGCAAGATAAAAACAAATACCATATGCTAACACATATATATGGAATCTAAAAAAAAAAAAAGAAAAAACTTGTCATGAAGAACCTAGGGGCAAGATGGGATGAAAGACTCAGACCTACTAGAGAATGGAATTGAGGACACGGGGAGGTGGAAGGATAAGCTGGGACAAAGTGAGAGAGTGGCATGGACATATATAGTGGCATGGACACTACAAAATGTAAAATAGATAGGTAGTGGGAAGCAGCCTCATAGCACGGGGAGATCAATCAGCTCGGTGCTTTGTGACTACCTAGAGGGGTGGGATAGGGAGGTGGGAGGGAGGGAGATGCAAGAGGGAAGAGATGTGGAGATATATGTATATGTATAACTGATTCACTTTATTATAAAGCAAAAACTAACACACCATTGTAAAGCAATTATACTCCAATAAAGATGTTAAAAAAAAAAGTGAAAGATAGACCAAGGGACTTTAAAGGAAAAATACAAAAGTTCATTGATATGATTTCGGATTCCACATTGCAGTTAAACTTAAGAAACTACCACTTGTTAAGTTTTGGTATAAGATCAAAGAAAAATATTCACAATTATCTCAGAAGGCCATTAAATACTCCTTTCTTTTTTTTTTTTAGTTTATTTTTTATTTATTTATTTTTGGCTGTGTTGGGTCTTCATTGCTGTGCGTGGACTTTCTCTAGTTGCGGTGAGTGGGGGCTACTCTTCGTTGAGGTCCGCGGGCATTTCATTGCGGTGGCTTCTCTTGTTGCAGAGCATGGGCTCTATGCGTGCGGGCTTCAGTAGTTGTGGCACGCAGGCTCAGTAGGGGAGGCTTGTGGGCTCTAGAGCGCAGGCTCAGTAGTTGTGGCACACGGGCTTAGTTGCTCTGCAGCATGTGGGATCTTCCCAGACCAGGGCTCGAACCTGTGTCCCCTGCGTTGGCAGGCAGATTCTTAACCACTGCGCCACCAGGGAACCCCTAAATACTCCTTTCTTTTCCAACTATATGTCTGCATTAGGTTAGATTTTGTTTACTTACTTCAGCCAAAACAACAAATCACAAGAAATGAATGCAGAAACAGATCTGAGAATTCAGTACTATTCTATTAAGCCAGATATTGAACAGACTGCCATATTTCCACTATAATTTTTGTTTTGAAAAATAGTTATTTTTAATCCTATTTATGTTAACATGTAATGGTTTTATTATTGAATTAATTATTTCTTAAAATACTCAATATTAGTTTATAATATAATAAATATTAATAGATATAATTACATACATAGAAACTCTTCGAGGTCATCAGTAATTTTTCTTTTTATTATTTATTTATTTATTTATTTATTTGGCTGCACCAAGTCTTACCTGTGGCACTCGGGATTTTCGTTGCGGCATGTGGGCTCTTTAGTTGCGGCATGCGGGGTGTAGTTCCCTGACCAGGGATCAAACCTGGTCCCCCTGCATTGGGAGTGCAGAGTCCTAACCACTGTACTACCAGGGAAGTCCCACCCAGGTCATCAGTGATTTTTAAGAATGTAAAGGACTACTGAAACCAAGCGTTTCAGAACTGCTGAGTCAGATAAATGAGAAAGCCACAGAAAGATCATGACCAGGTAAAGTTAATCTAAAGAATGAATGCAGAGAGCCTCAATGATAAAAGGGTACATAAGGCAACAGAGAAACAGAGCCTAAAAGGAGTACTCTATTTACGAACAGCCCCACTCCCGAACTCTTTCCCAGTCAAATCTCTAAATAGCAGAGGACTGAACTCACCACAGAGAAGCTAAATTGCTCATAGGGCACTTTTGAGGGCAGATATTATAGAGGTGGAAAAATTTTCCCTTCTTCCCTTTAGATTCTTTGGCTGGTCTGTCTAATAATTAAATTGAAGACAGAGTAACAACAGAAAAACAAATTTAATTTTGTACATTGTACAAGAACTCTATAAAAATGAGACCCAAGGGCAAGTTGGGCAGTTGAAGTTTATATGCCATCCTGAGTTAAGGAATGGGATGTGGCCTGGAGCTTCAAAGGGGAGGAGGGTAATTCATAGGATGATAAGGAGAGCATTTGCCTTGCCATACAGATAAATCATTTAGATAAAAGTGATCTCTGGTAGTAGCTACCTTCCTGGAATAGGCCCCCTATCTAAATAATTGTAGGTAGTTAAGGGAGAGGTAAACGTTTTTCTTGAGTCTGTTCAATCTTGATTACCTTCAGCTCAAAACAATCCACATGCCACAATGGCAGATTTTGGGTCAGCCTATTCTGCTCCCCTTCAGTATGAATATTTGCTAGAAAAGTAAAGAATGATATATTTTTTTAAATCATAAAGGAATAAATTATCACATGATTATACACAAAACTTACATTTTGAAAATGAAAATATTTGGTGAGCTAAACTCTAGAAAGCAAGGAAAATGGATAAACAATGTCATGACAATGAAGTACAGAAAAACATTCACTGGTATTAGTAAAAATTAAGATTTTACCAGTACAATGCCCCTCAGAAAGAACTCCCATCACTCCTCAGTTTAAATTAGGTAAACTCCAGATTTAAACTGTTAAATTAGCTGCTTCGCATAGGGAAAATAAACAGTAAATTCCGGTGATGTGGTACGGCTGCTGACGGCTAAAAAATAACTGCAGCTATACATCCTTCCTGACACTCAATGGCCACAGTCAGGGAAAAGCTCTTCTCAATAAATCTTAGCAAAGAAATAATGAAAGTGACAGAAAAGGACTATCATATTAACTCACTGGAAAACAGAGTAATTATGTGCCCTAAGTACTGTAAACAAGAAGCCTTTTCCTGGAAGCATGATACAAAGAACCCTAAATTTCGATTCTTAAGACCTAGCTTCTGGTTCAAGTCACATGTTTCCTGAGTTATCTGGGCAAATTAAATCACCTCTTTAGTCCTCATTTCCTCCTGTAAGATAAGGAAGTTAGTCTAAATCCCTTGCTTTAAAATTTAAATCCTTTGATTCACAGTAACAAACACATTTAATACCCAAATCCTAAAGCCATACATAACTGAAACAAAAGTGCGGACTAGTATTCACCAATTGACGGGTCATGACCTGCCATTTGCAGATTACTGAACTGATTGATGGCTACAATTCCTCATTAAAAACAACAAAAGAGGGAGGGGGTTGATGGGTAGAGACAGACAAAAATATAATACCTTGATCTGTTTGACCATAGAGATATCTTTGGTAATATAGGGGAGTAAAAATTTTCCTTTACCTTTCTAGGTTCTTTTGGCAGATCTATTAATTAAATTAACATGACGCAGATTAGCAGAAGAAACAAATTTAACTACATACATATGGGAGCTCCATAAGACTGAGACCCAAGGGCAAGGTGGGCAGTTGAGGTTTATATGCCATCCTGAGCCAAGGAATGGGATAAGGGCCTGGAGTTTCAAAGGGGAGGAGGGTAATTCATAGGACACTAAGAAGAGCAGAAGTTTGGTACTTAGTCATTTGCCCTGCCATACATATAAGTCATTCAGGTAAAAGTTCTCTCTGGTAATAGCTCCCTTCCTGGTACAGGCTCGCTATTTAAATTATTAGGTAGTTAAGGGAGAGGTAAAAGTTTCTCTTGAGTCTGCTGGATCTTGATTGCCTTTGGCTCAAAACACTCCACATGACAAAGTGGCATATTTTGGGGTCATATATTTTGCTTCCCTTTAGTAAGAAAAGAAACGAACATTCAAGTTTAGGTTAATAGTCACACTATGCGTATTAACATTGCTCAGCTGTTTAAGATTGTTACATTTATTGGCTATCTGAATTTAGAAATTTAGACAGTTTGTGTTTAATCACCTAATGTCAAAAAATCAGCTGCTTAGGTAATGTTTACATTTTTCAACTGTAATTTGGAACAGATCTTTTGATTCCTCAACTGTTCTCTGGCTAATAAAGCTGTATTGTAAAATATAAGAAGTTGTTAGTCTAAGAACATGTGCCTCAAATGTTAATGTCAGTGTTTGGTAGCAGGGACTGTACTTTTCTTAGGGGAGGTGGGGATAGGCAGTAAAATTCAAGAGTTGAAATTTAAACACACTTGTAAATTACAGTATGTGACAACTGTTAATTATTTTTGCAAATAACCAACATATACTGGGTACTGTGGTGATACGGGATTCCTCTAACAGATGACTTTGGCTCTCGGATTCTCCATGACCCAGCTGAAGCTTTCTTCGAGAGGTTTGAGATTCTTTTCACCCTCCTCTTCTTCCTTCCCTCCCACTCTCCTGCAAGGTTGTCAGACCTCCACTGAGGCCTGAAGGTACTTCCCTCCTACTCTAGCTCCCTGTCCTTTATCCTTCACAGGGAGTATCACCAATAAGTCTCTTGCACATCTATTCCCTTCTTTGCATGTGCTTCTCTGGGAATTTGAGCAAAGTACATGTCTAGTCACCATATTAGACTCTAGGCATCATTATTTCATTTAGTCTTCACAAAAGCCCTGTGAAGACATTATTAGTGTTCCCATTTTACAAATAAGGAAAGAGAGTAGAAAAGTAATTTTCTCAGCACAATGCAACTACTGACAGAGCTGGGATTTGAACTCAAGTAAGTCTGTTTAATTTCATGGTTGGAGCTGCAGACCTTATTTTAAAACAATTAAATTTTATTAAATAACAACAAAAACTAGATAGATCCCTAATAAAATTTTTCTGATGCCTCTGTGTGCTTTCAGACATTATCACATTTAATCCTAATAAATTCATGAAGTTAATATTATCATTTTACAGATGAAATTGGGGCTCAAATAATTTAACTTTCTCAAGATCATATATATAAGTTCATGAGTTTGAGCTCACTCAGGTCGTCTCTGAATTCAGCTGTTTAACATTATATTGATTTGCCTAATTAATCAAATGACAATTGTGTCCCTTTTTACTTTTTAGTTTTAGATAATTTGTCCTGAGAACTTTATTCAGCAAAGAATCCCCCAAGTGATTTAAACAGCTATATATGTTCATTCTCTCTCTCTTTATGGGTGTGTGTGTGTGTGTGTGTGTGTGTGTGTGTGTGTCTACGATACGTTATAGATAAAATACTAGCAATTTAGGGTATTTCTTGAGCTGCCGCCTATTTGTATTTTAACCAAAATTTACAGGGAAATAGCTGGAGCACTGTTTCAAAAACCCGTCTCCAATAACAAATCAGCAGTTGAGGCTGGAAGGCAGTATCCTCTGCCCACTTTCTGAGACTTTTTAATATAATTTAATGTAATTATGCTGATTTTTGCTTTTGCTTCCTGACTCAGCTGCAGCCTTTGAGTTCATATTTCAAAAACTTCCCTTCACCAGAGTCACCTGATGAGGTGAGTCAGCAGTCTGCAGACTCATCACTTCTAATGACCAAACCCTGGTGTTTTACTAGCCTTTAAAATGACGCAGCCTAGCAGTAGTGGGCAGAGCTGGATGTTGAGCAGCCGGGCAGCAACTCAGCAGTATTCAAGCCCTGGAAGGAAGATGGTTGGTTTGCTTGTTTGCTTTGTTTTTCTGTAGAGAAGGTACTGTGGGAGGACATGGAGCAGAAGGGAGTGATTTCAAGGGACCCAGGCACAGGCAGGTCAGGAAATCTAGGCAGATCCAGATATGACCACACCGTGGGTGGGACTGGGGTAGGGGGTGGTCCTGGCACCACTCCTGGGAGAGGAAAGCCACGGGTCCCCTCCCCCCAGTCTACCCTGTGACTTCAGATAGGGAAACTGAGGCTCAAAAATGGGTAGGTGGTTGCCCAGCATCACAGACATCAGGAAGGGGCAGGAGCCAGGTAGGATACAGGAAGGAGGGGTGGGAAGACCTCATAGCCCTAGACAGCACCTGCACCCTATTCCCAGAAGCCCGCTGCCATCACTGCAGGGTGCCAGTGCCCAGTAGCCACCCCGTTGCAGCAGTGTGCTTGTAGACAGGACCGTGTGCCTGTGGACCCGTCCCCATTTGAGTCCCCTTAAGGTGGGTGGAGGCCCAGAAACTGGGCCACGTGACCCCTCAGAGCCCCCTCCTACCTCTGGGCCAGCCTGAGGGGCGAGTCGCAGCTCACTATTCACTAGGATGGAGAGGGGTACTCCCAAGCCAGGAGGGGACTTCCCTGGGGTTGGGGTTCAGTGAGTAGGTGCTTGGCTGGGTCTGGAGTGGGATTAGGTGCATTTTTCTTCTTTTTGTAATAAATGGGTGTTATTTCCATAACAAAGTAATCAAATGCTTACCCCATCCTCCACCGGATCCTGGTTATACAGAAAAATCATGGCTCGTTGTGGAAGGCCTAACATCTTTTTCTTTTCTTTTTTTTTTTTTTTTTTTTTTTTTTGCGGTAAACGGGCCTCTCCCTGTTGTGGCTTCTCCTGTTGCAGAGCACAGGCTCCGGACACGCAGGCTCAGCGGCCATGGCTCACGGGCCCAGCCACTCTGCGGCATGTGGGATCTTCCCAGAGTGGGGCACGAACCTGTGTCCCCTGCATCGTCAGGCGGACTCTCAACCACTGCGCCACCAGGGAAGCCCCAAGGCCTAACATCTTTAAGATGACCAGTTACCCATAGCTTGCCCTGAACTCAGGGTTTTTACCTTTTATCACTAGCCTTCACCCATCCCACATATCTAATATGTATTCACTAATCTTTTCCGATACCTTTGCATCCTCCAGTGGAACATTCTTCCCTCTTCCCCCCCTACCAAAATCCTCACCATCCTTTAAGGCCCAAACTTTGTATTACCTTCTTCATAAAATCTTGCTTCATCTGTCCTACTGGAAGCAAAATTTCTATGTTCCCATCGTTTTGTTGTTCAATGATTCTACGTCAATTGTCGGTTATACAATAACTATTTGTGTATATAACTTGATCTTTGTTAGTAGATTATAAGTGAAGATTCTTTATCTTTGGCTAACCTATAAAATATTTTTACATTCACCAATCTTCTTTTATCCCCAAAAGATGGGAGATGGGGGGAAGAGTCAATATTTATTTAATGCCAACTATGTATCAGTCAGGGTGTTTGAAGCTATCTCACCTAACCCTCACAGCACTCTTCTGTATCCATTTTACATATGAAAACATAAGCTCACAAAGAATCAGAGACTTATCAGGGTCAAAAACTGGCAAAAACATGGCTAAGATTTTTTAGCTCTGATCTTATTCTTTGCATTACAAAAAACATAATTGTACATCTACCAATGTGGAAGACACCAATAAATACATGTAAAGCTCCACTCATAAAGATTTTTCTAGCACATTAGAACTGTTTCATTCAGATAATACTTGGGACCCAACTAAAGTCAGAGGATTTTTGAGCCAGAAGGGACTTTATAGATCATTTAATCCAACCCTTATGTTACAGATAAGAAATATGATCCTCAGAGAAATAAATTTCCCTGTGTATATACCCAGTCAGTAGATGAGCAGGATTAAAATCCAGCTGGAGGCAGTATATCAAAGTGGTTAACACTATGGCCTTTGGAGTCAGCATTGGTTCAAATCACAGCTCTGGTACTTAGTGACTGTGTGTAGCCTCAGAAACTTTACAAAGCTTATCTTTTGTCTTATCCCTAAAAGAAGGATGATAATACTTACCCCATAGTGCTGTGAGGATTAAACGTAACACTGCACAGCAGAGAGTAAGCAATAACAAATATTAGGTATTCTCTTATCTCCTGTCTCACTGCCTGCTCTTCTTTGCAGGATACCACATTGCCTTTTATGGATGAGTTGTGGAGTGGACAATTACATTTCAGGGTCAAAGTGAGTAAAGATAAAGAAGTGTGCATTTATGTGGTAAGTCCCTTTTTTAAAAAAAACACATGTACAAACATTTCTCTGTGGATAAATAACACTTTCAAAAGGAATTGTTCATTCAATAAATATCTATTGAGCCCCTACCACATGCCAGGCACAGTGCTAGATGCTGAGTATGAGATCAACAAAACAGATATAATTTCAACCTTCATAAGCACTGAAGTTTGACTGAAAACAAAAATATCACTGGGATCTACCTGTGGGACATGCAAACCAAGTATCTTTCATAGAAGTCAATACAATGTAATGGACATTAGTATTTGAAATGAGCTGTACATATATACTTGTGCCTTTTTGTAAAACAAGATATTCTTTAGAATTAAGTTCTATGTCATTTCTAGTACTGGTCATTTCAACTAGATTTTAGTAAATTCCTTGATAATTAAGCTATTTCTATTTCTTTACATAAAATAGAATACTGCAAGGGGTAGGTCTAGTTAAGCATACTCTCCTGAAATATGTTAATCACCATCTGTCTGAGGGTTACAAGAGTGGAATAGAACAGTTTTGCTAACAGCCAGTACATAGTAATTCCTTACAGGGCATCACAAAGTTCAATTTTATGAATCTGTGCTCATTCACTCATTTTCTCTCTTTCTACGTACACACAAATAGAAGCTGCCTAAAGAGATAGCTGATACTCTGGTTTTGGAGTCACTAATATACTGATGGTCTCTAGATTGCTTGTATTTGTTTGAGTTAGGATGATAAAACTGGCTAAGGATCAATACAGAAAAGAATTTGGATTATTCATATGTCAAAATTACCTTATGGTGATTCCTTAAATCCCTAACACATTCCTTAATCCTTAACACATTAAGGAATTAATTCCTTAACAAATTCCTTAAATCTCTTTATACTCAAGTTTTGCTATCCATTTGACTTTGGAATGTGATATACTATCCAATTTTACCTGAGAGTGAAAAGAATGATTGTTATTTATGAAAGCAACTATAGAGCACAGTAAAAAGAGCCCAAGTTTGGAGTCAGGTAGACTGGGTTCAAATCTCAATTACCATTTAATTGTGTAATTTGTAAGAACATCTGAGTCTCGGTATAAAATGTTTGCAAAATAGGGATAATATGATTTTTCTTGTAGAACTATAGTAAGTTTAAATAAGATAATAGCTGGCAGACAGTAGCTATTTGTGGTTAGTATTAGTGGTTGGCTATATTAATTTAAAAAGAGATCACAAGTCAAGAGCATTGATTTAAAAACAAAACAACACTGCTTATCTAAAAAATTAGTTGCTATATAGAAACATATAAACTCCCTTAAATTATCAATATTTATAATCCTTGCAACTGGGGAAATAAGGAAAAACTACAAGATTTAATAAGAATGGCAAAATTGGGACCAAATGAGATTATAAAAGTTTGAATTGTTAATCAACAAGGAGATTAGTGTGTTTGTTACTCTCAAAAGGTAACAAGGCATCTGCTTGATGCATTAAGGTCCTTGAATTGAGTACTGCATTTTTCTTGATGGTAGAGTTATCCCTAGAACTCTTTGTGGAACTGGCTGTTTTGAAGGAAAAAAAAAAAAAAATCAAGCAGCTGCCTCTTATGGAACAGGTGATTATTTAAATATAGGGTGGTGAGTGAAAACTTACCTGAAAAACTGCATTACTCAAGAAAGAGAATTCACCAAAAAGAGGTTCTCTACATCACATTTTTAAAATCTTCAACGGAATGAGCACCTTCCCTCACATTACCTCTTCATCGTAAGCAATTACTCTTTAAAGCTATTTCTAACTCAGACCTCCATCTAAAATTCTCCTGAATCTTTCACTATCGAGGAAGCCTGGAACAGTGCAGAGGCACTCCTTTCTGAAAGCACATCTATTCCTGACCACTCCTTTCCAAAAGGTAAAATGTGTATCTAAAAACCCATGCGTGAAATTTTACGCTTGCTCTCCTATCTCATTAGCTCATAGCAGCCAGGAAAACAAAGACCATTCTCACCCAATTCAAACGGCGGCGGTATCGTTGAGTTCTAAATCAGGAACGACCCCCTCAGCCCACTTCCAAAATATAAAAGGTGTGCACTTCAGCCGACTGCCTGTCTCCCGGGCATTGCACCCCAGGATAATGGAAACAGTGCTCAGGAAAAGGATGGTAAAGCAGCTCTTGAAAATCGAGGGTGACTAAACCCTGCCAATGGGAGAGTGTGGACACTCCTTGATCATTGATAGAGAGACTGTACTAAACCGAGTCGCAGTAGAGGTGTCTTCGACCTCGCGCAGGGGCACTTGGGGACCCGAGGTAGAACTCCAAGTTGGAGATAGATACTGCGAGTGGAGAAGACCGTAAGTCGGAATCTCAAGGCCTTGTCCAGCAGCACACAGGGTCAAGCGCCACGGGGCTGGATGGGGCTCCTGGTTCAACCCTTTCCCGCTAATTTCTCGGTCCGGATAAGATGCTGCACGGAGACTCGGACGGACGGAAATACCAGGCCCAGGAGGCAACCCAGAAAAATCACTCACCAGTCTCCCACCTTCGGCGCAGAACTAGCAGGAGCCTAGCACGCCAACCATAAGGAAGCCCTGAACCCGCTCAGGCGACCCTGACGACGGCTCGAGAGCGTCACTGACAACCACCCGGAAATGGCCCAATAGCTTCCGGGGCCGCGGAGCGCGCGGCGGGAAATTATTTCCCAGAGCCCGGATTAGTGAAGCAGCAAGTGCTGCAGCAATTTTCCTGCCTGTCACCGGCGCCGCGCGAAGGAAGCAGCCCAGAAACTCCGACCAGGAAGGTAAAGGGCCTCAGCTAGGAAGACACAGTGTACCCTGACTGTGTCCTCCGTGCCCCCGAAGTTTCTGCAGCTCCTGGCTATGAGGCTGGGAAGGTGCCGGGTTGAGCGGTGGCGGTGCTTACCTCTGACGCTTTCCGCAGCCGCAGTTGGTTCGCACTCGCCCGACCCACCGCGCTCGGCGTCCGCGTCGATGGCTGCAGCCGCAGACCCCGCCGCGCTCCGCCCGTGCCGCGGCGGGGACGGCCCCGAGCGCCTCTGCAGTGCAGGGCTGAGCCGCTTCCCTCGCCTCCTGTTTGCGCAGCTCCGCAGCTCGGTCTCCTGCCAGGAAGGCGCTAGGCCACTCGCGTCTCTCGTTTCCATAGAACCGACTGGGACGCCTCTCCCTGAGTCCCAGATTCTTGGCTGCTTTCCATAATTTAGCGTCAGTGCAGGTGGTGGGGATCCCCCAGGCCCACCTTCCTGTGAAGAGGAAAATGCTATCATACTTTTCTCCCTAGTAGAATTCTAAACATATCCAAATGGTAATGAACATCTCTGCAGCTACTGTAGGCCTTGAAACACGCGCACACACACACACACACACACACACACACGTTTCCCTAAAGGGAGCGGGAGTGGGGAGGGGTGCTGTGTTCCTGGGGATTATGATACCAGCTGTTGGAAGGCAGGGAACAAGACAAAGTGGTTATCCTGAGATTTCTTCCACTCCCCAAACCTCTGATTAAATATTGACAAAAATGTCATCTGCTTTGAGTACTCCATATCAGTATTTGACCCAGAACTTGGACGGAGCTTGATTTTGGAAGCGTCGAGCTATTTTTGACTGATGAATATCCTATACCAAAAAAAAATTTCCGTTGAGGCATTAGGAATGAACATTTAAACCGAATTTCCAGTGTACGTGTGACAGACTCTGCGCCTTGTAAACTTTTGGGTTTGTCTTATTACCTTATGCCTCATTTCCTAGAAGTGCCTATTGATGTGCAAGATGTTCCCATTTTAGGCAAGTTTGACTAACCAGTATTGGTGTTTAGGTGGATTTTCATAAGGGAGTTAATTTGATTATGTCTAAGTTAACTCAGAGTGTTAAGTTAAATGTACTAGGATGTTTAAATACTTGAATGTATAAATTTTTATTGTGAAGACAATTAGGAATTAGCCTTCAGTAATGCAAATGTGCTCCTATTAGATCTGTTTTCTAAATACAGATTTTCTTTTGCCTTATTGACTTACGTTCGATTATGATTTAATATTTTCTTCCCTAAAGCAGAAAGCATAAACAGGCTTTGAAAAAGTGGTCAAAGG
Organism: Mesoplodon densirostris; assembly: GCF_025265405.1. Classification (NCBI taxonomy): domain Eukaryota; kingdom Metazoa; phylum Chordata; class Mammalia; order Artiodactyla; family Ziphiidae; genus Mesoplodon; species Mesoplodon densirostris. The sequence continues at coordinate 77,838,869 of NC_082663.1, forward strand.
TGGGTTTTTCATAAAATTCAAAATGCTTAAGATTTCATAATAGGTATCCACAATTTACACTAATGTCCAAGAACATTGTTTTTAAGAAAACCAATAGTATAACTTTATTATCTAGGCAGTATTTCCCTCTAAGATAATCTTTTCACTGTTTAAGCAAAACATTTAAAAAATAAAATCAATAATTCCATATAGGCTCTGAAAAAACAAAGTGAAGTATCCTCTTTTTCAAAAATAATAACTAAAATAGTACATAGTACATTTTATTTCACCTATCTCCTATTAGCATATTTAAGGAGAGTCAATTAAAAGTAATATTCTATTTCTTACTTTCTAAAGACATCTTACTGCTTAAAAGTAAAATATCCCTGAAACTTTTAAATTCACATAGTTCTTTCTTGATATCAGAATTACTTTGAAATAAAAAACTGTTTTGTTATTATTGATGGAGAAGAAGAAAAGCCCATATGAATTAGTCTGAGTCATTAATACCAAATCCACTTTGAGAGGAAAATAATAAACTTTTTCATAAGAAAAATAGGCCCTCTTTAGATTGTTCCTAGAAATGCTTTGAAATTTTAGACATTGTTATTTTTCTCAAATTAATTTGTAATTATGCTTAAATATTTTCAGTAATATTGCTATCTAAATGTCACCCCACCCTCACAGTAGATTCCTTTTCATATGATATATGTTTCTCTTTTATTATTTGAAAGTAGATTGTTTTGTAAAATTAAAATTTGGTTAAAAGTATTCAACTAAATTCTGAAATTAAAGTCAAAGTGTATTGTAGAAAGGACATACAGTTTTTGCAGAAACAGACTTAGATTTTGAATCTTGGTTTCACCATTTACTAACTTTGTACCCTTGAGCTAATTTCTTAATCTCTCAGATTCCCCATTGTTCTCATCTGTATAAGAATGGCAAATAGCACTTACATTTTCAAGAAGGAAATGAGCATATGCGAAGTATATAGGCCACAAAATCCTGCTTGGTCAATCTTAGACCTTATGCTGCTACTAAGTAGTACAAAGTTCCTAGGATACTAAAGCAGGTTTGACTTTCATCCCCCGTGGCTAACCAACATGTTCTGTCCCTCCTTTTTTTTTTTTTTTTTTTTTTTTAGCCCTGAACATCTGTCTCGTTCATCTTGTTTCTCTTAAGGCCTCTTTATCCCTAAAACTAGCATCTCCAGTGCAGCCTGTGCCTTGTACAGTACCAGATAGATTGGACCTCTCCCTAAGTCCTCTTAGCCTTTCATTTCTTCCCTACCACACTCATTTTGGTGCTACTTCTCCACTTCCTCCCTCTACTGCTAAATCAGTCATCAAAGAGACTAATTATGACTGCTGCCTTCCCAAATAATGCCATCGAAGTAAGAAATCCCTGAAGTCTCACCATTGGTGACCTTAGTCAAATAATTTGTATATATATACGCACAAAAACACATGAATACACATCTCTGATCTTTGAAGGATGGGACAGGAGACAGATACTATGTCTTTAAAAAAAAAAAATTTCCCAAGCCCAGCTGAATTATATTAAGCCAAAGGCCTAATTTGGCTCCTAGGCCAAGAGGATGCAGAATTCCTAAATTCCACTTGATGTTATAGCATTCAGAGCCAAACAGGATTTTACTCACACGGTATGAGTAGTGTGATTTGTGTGTTCCTTTTGTAGTATTGGTTAAACAGAGAGCCAACACATTTAGCATTATTTACTTCCCAGTTAAATGCTTTAGATAAGAGAAATCATAAAAATCTTTTAAACTCTTAAATTCAAAGCAGCAATATTGATTGAATTTAAGGATTGGTATGTCCTTTCCAGAAGCAGGAAGTTTTAATGATTTTCCTTAGTAGGTTTAAAATCAAAGTAGAAGTAGGTTTAAAATCAGAATAGTTCACTAGAATAACAAACATTAAGAAACCACTAGTTTTCAACCTGTTGCCTTAAAACCATGAGATACTCAGTAGTGTGGGAAAAGACCATGATGTGATTTTACATAAAAATTAAGATACAGAACTATATAATCTAAGTTTAGTTTTTTAATATTTTTTCACACACAAACATAAAACCTTCAAGACAAACCCCTCCCCCATTCCCAAATGTTAACGATGGTATTACAGAGTAAAGGAATTAGCGATTTTAATCTTTCTATATACTTTGTAGTATTTTTCAAATTTTCTATCCTGTGTTAATTAAAATTAAAGCACAAATTGGTAAAAGTTATTTTGGGGGAAGTTTTTTAGTTCTTAAATGCAAATATATAAATAAAACTTTTTTCTAATAAATCCCTTATTTATCTTAGTTAGCAGTATACAATTTATAAGATGCATTATATTCTCAAAGTTCTGTAATAACCTGTGTCTGGTCATAAAAGAAATTATATTGCAAAGTAGGAAAGGCTTATCCTTAGTTTTCTGTCCCAGACCTCTATAAGCATCTCGCACCTCTTTTTTTGCAGCACTTTTCCCTTTCACCCAACTGTTACACCCTGCTCTTTCATCTTCTTTTCTATACCAGACCTTTCTATTCATATCTCTATTACTGCCTCTATGTCTCTGAGTTCTCTTAACATATTTTAGCTATGTGTTGTATTCCTGAAAGGTGTTCTAGCTCCATACCATATTGTAAAGAATTCATAGACCTAAAAGCTAGTACTTAATAAAATGTTCTTAATTATGATGATGACTGCTATAGGTTTATTTGCATTTCTAACTGGCACCAACTGCAGAGGAATCTCAGGCATCAGGGATAGGCCCATGTGGGGAGATATTTTGGGAAAGTCCACACCACAGAGACAGTTGCTTGTTCTACATAAATGCCAGCTCTGTTCACAATCATTATCTCCTTAGTTGTGTGTATTATATGATTCAAGGTAAGTAGATTGTTTTTTAATTTACTACAAAATTTTTAAAAATTACTATGAGAGCATTTCCTTGTAACTAAGAATCTCGTGTATTTTTTAACTTTTTGACAGTAAAGATAAAATATCTGTTAAAAAATAAATGCTTTTTTTTTGTTTTCTTTTCCAATTGTGTTAGGATAGTATCTTCTGTGTGAATACGTCAAGGATCACCCCCTATATTTTCTAGAAAAATACCTAATTTCTAGAAATACTACTCATACAATTATATTGCAGTTTATTTACTTTATTTCTTCAGCTGCAAGACTTCTAGCAGTTAGCTTTTCATCTTCCATATCCCAGAACCTTTTACCAGCACAAAACTTGACTTTGAGTTGTCTGAGTCATTGATAGGTATTGCACCAATTTTGTATAGTACTTTCTTTGAGCTCACTGGCATATCAGACTATTGTTTATTGTTGTCTTACTCCTGCAGGGTCATAGGAAGAGCCATTAAACCACTAATTTTATAAGTATAAATAAATCTATCCTTATCTATATATGTCTATGTCTATTCCGGTATATAGACGTAGAACTGTTTTCCCATGTAACTATGAATTAGATCTGTGGTTATTAGTTTGTCATATGATGTGGTATTAAAAAGCATTGATAAATGTATTGTAAATTCTGTTACTTCAAGTAGATCATTTTATTTTAGGACTGTATTAGATTAGATTAATGGAATTTGTTCTTTAAAAAAACTGTGCTAGTTATTGTGTGCTATCACTGGGATTCACGATTCTGTGGAAGTTTAGCTAATAGCCCAGTTTTTCTGATAAACTTGTTAATGTTCTGTATTCTAATTTGTTTTTTAACACTCATACTTTCATGCTGTTTGAATCAGGAAGACCAGCTTTTTCACCTGTGTTTCTTACTGGACTTTCCTCTTTGCTTGTTTATTATCAGTTTCATTTTACTTGTTTTTCAAAGGAAAGAAGTTGCTTTTAAAAAGGCTTTCCTGATTTCTACCATTAAGCACCATTGGTCCTGTTTACATTTTACTGAGGACTCTTGCTTTGACCAAAAAATGCTGTTAAATATGTAAAGTGGCTATAATTACTTCATCATAAAGACAGTATGATTTAAGATGAAAACTTTGCATTATACACGACTCAAATAAGTCCAAGTCATTTAGTAATTTATACATCAAACCAAAATATGTTAAAATGGCACCTTGTTAATAATAAACATTCAGATTGTGAAATCGCTGTTACTAACTTGATCTAAATGAGGAACATAGTATGATACTTTTGTTTTTCCTTATAGTTCTGTATAACATATTTAGTTCTCAGGAAGCAGAAAAATAAAATTTAAGACAATTTTTAAATAAGACTTTTTGGGTGGTAGCATTACAGTGGTTTTTTTCGTTGCTTTCTGTATATTCCTATTACTTAACAGTAGTTTCTGTATGTCGGCATTTTAAAATAGCCAGATGGGCAAGATTTTAGGTTTTTAAGGCTACTCAAACTTCCCTTCTTTGGCAGCATTTCTTGAAATACCTACTAAATTGTTTTTCAGACTCTTAAATACATAAATAAAATACAAGTATAATAGTAGGCAAAATATATACAGTTAAAACACTTGTATTCCTCTGCTAAAAATGGCTTTCAAGAACTATAAAAACAATTAGATTGCCTTTTCCATTAGAATATCAAGGTGGTATTCACAGATATGTTGAATTTCACTAGTCTAGTGTTTCTGAAAGGACCTGTTACTTTCTAAAGGAAATTTGCTTAAAGTCTTCGTCATTCCCTAGAATTAGTGATAGCAGTGTTTCTCCCTAGTTTTGGTTATATGCCTTATAATTCCCATGTGGCTTTATTGTATGTGTGTTAATATGTGTTCTGCATCAGACTAAATCATTATTATTTCTAGAGCCCTATCCCTAAAGACACTTTCTTTATGTTCTGTATCTTGAATTTTGGGTTTTTCAGGGGTTAATACATAATATCCCTTTCCCTCCTTTGGAGCCAACAGAGAAATATAAAAGTCAGATAGGTTGAGGTCAAAAGATCACCCTTTTTACTGAATAAAAATTGGTTTAGAGGAGGTGGATTTGATGTGCAACTCCAGTGTGTTTCTTATTACATAACTTCTGAATTGATTTACCCACCCAGGCAGTGCAGTACTATTACTGTTAGCTCCTTATGCCATGTCCACATGCATTAATATGAACCATCTTTGCAAATATGCAGATGTGTTTGGCAAAGCATATTCAGTTAGTCCTCTCAAGTAGCTTCTCTTCCTAAAGCAAGGAGTGATGCAGGGTAGAGAGAGAAACCAGGAGTGCTATTACCCTAGCAGAAGTTTCACTCTTAACCCTGAGTAATGCTTTAAGTTGTTTATAGTGAGACTTTCTTTCAACTTCTACTCTAAAATGAATCTCAACCTTTAAATAACTACATATATGTATATAGTTTATAGATATTTAATATAAATATATATGTAACATATATATATGCAGTCTTTGAAAATAGAGTTCTTATAAAGAACGTTTTTAATTTCACCAGTTGTCTATTACAAGTCCTGGTAATAGTTTTTGTTATAATTTTTGAAGTTTTAATTGTTTTGAAAGAAGCCAACTGCTGTTGCTCAGCCTGTGGCATTAAGTGAATACTAATCCAGAGCTAATGGTGACAGTTGTTAGAGAAATGAAAAAATTACCCTGATCTCTCTCCTCACTGCTTTCCTCATCTTTAATGAGAAACTAGATTTTCTCCAAGACGATCTAGGTCTAACGTTCTAACCCCATGTAAACAAAAACAAAAAAAGCTGTATTCTAATTAGAAATGCTGTGAATTTTCCTTTTGTTGGCCAATAAATGTACCACCTCAAATACAAAGTGCTTTGTGAACTCCATTGAAATATAGATTAATGTCCCTATCAAAACATATTTGAAACCCACCTGATTTTTTCAGTCTACCTTGTAGGTGATGAAATTAATATATATATATATATAGCACAGTTAAGAAATGTAGATTGGGACTAATTTAGTATATACCTACTATACTAAATTATTTGTTGTAAGTGCTGTGGTACCATAAGTTTATCAAGTTCTCCATTGATTTATAAATATTCTTCAATATCTGTCCACAGACACTTTAAAAGTTAGTATGAGATCTGAGGGTGTCATTGTCCACAAGTGTCCTTGTTTCCAAAGCTCTTAGCAAACACAGTACTTTTAAAATGAAGCTAATATTATGCTAAAATTTTATAAGTTTCTGTCTTTTTCTGAAGAGTAACATTCATCATTGTGTTTTAGTGGCAAGTAATGTATGTAGTAATGCAAGCTTTCAGCGTTCAGACCAGAAAACAAATCTCACTTTATATACAGCCACATTTTGAGAAGATTGCTTTTAAAACTAATTCCTATCGCACATAGGCAGTTTGAACATTGGTATTTACAATTAAGCCTTATATGTTAAGTAGTTTTTGTTTTTATTTTTAGTATTCATAGTTAAGAAAAAATAATGTCAACCCTGTGAATACTATCTTTAACATATGTTGTCTTCTTTATGTGTATATGTTAGATGGAGGATGGTGCCCCAAAGCATATTATCCAGATGACAGGATTTAAGATGGAAGAAAAAGAAGCTCTAGGCAAATTGCTTTTAAAACTAGATTGCACTTTTATCAAGAGTGAGGTGAGTACAGTAACTTAAAAAGTTCAAGATATAGTTGAAGAATAACTACAATTAAAATGTTGGCCTAAGAATGATAAAATGCACCCTTGATATTGTAAGAATAGAAAAAATATCTTAAAAAGGAAATCTTCTGTAGTAACATTTTTTCATGTGGATTTTTTCTTCCAGAAATACAAAAATTGTACACATCTAATAGCTGAACGCCTGTGTAAGAGTGAGAAGTTTTTAGCAGCTTGTGCAGCAGGTAAGTTAACTACCTTCCTCTCACCTTTGAAAAAAAAATCTTCATGATGAAGAAAAAGTACCTTAATCTCTGGGAAGATAGCGTGTTTATTATATCAAACATAAATGTGGTTCTTACATTTTTCTGAAAATATTTATTTATTTGGTTGCACCCAGTCTTAGTTGTGGCTCCAAGGCTCCTTTAGTTGCAGCTCCAGGGCTCCTTAGTTGTGGCATGTGAACTCTTAGTTGCAGCACGCATGTGGGATCTAGTTCCCTGACCAGGGATCGAACCTGGGCCTCCTGCATTGGGAGTGTGGAGTCTTATCCACTGCGCGCCCAGGGAAGTCCCTGAAAATATTTGTTTGATTTAATATTTTTGCTTTGATTTTCTGAATAGAACTTCGTAACACTTGAAAAATGT